>NW_027530357.1:2747026-2777780 GCF_008692635.1 Crocuta crocuta
GTACCGGTATCAAAATTTGCAGACTGAGGGTCAGCAGCTAGGAAGAGAATCTTGGAGACAGTAGCAAAGCATCCTTTTAAGAAATGCTGCACCCAGAATGGTTGACTCCGAGTGGAAACATGTGATTCAAAAGAGCTGGGCTTTAAATAGGAAGAAGTTTGAAGAATATCTTAAGCAATGTATTTTCCCTTCTATTTCCCCCTTTTATGCAAACAGAGAGTGATCTGTAAAAAATTGTCTAGGACAGTTAAGAAGAGCTTTTAAAAATTATGACACCATAATACAAATTCTAAGGGAATACAAATTCTAAGGGATAAGCAAGCATTGTCTTAATTTAAGTGGCAGTGTTTTTATTTTAAGCTGTGTCTTAGCTTCAATGGCGGCTTAGACGAAATAATGGTATTTGAGTTTCTTACAAATATATCAACGGCAGGTCACCAGTGATCTTTTTCTGCACTTAGACCCTGCTTCTTAGCTCATGTCAACTCTTCCGAATGTCTATACTACATGTCACATGTCCAGCCCAGCCAGCCGGTTCCAGGCAAGGAGCAGGCATTATCTGCCCAGTTCATATTCTTGTCACAGCAAAACGATCTCTCGGTTTCCTCTTAGACAAAAATTTCCCAAAGGGAAACCACATTACAGGTAAAGTTGGCCCTTAATTTTCAGTGCTAGGTACTTTTGCCAGGCTTTTATTTATTTTCTTTAAAAAATATTTTTAATGTTTGTTTATTTTTGAGCGAGTGAGAGAGACAGAGCATGAACAGTAAGGGACAGAGAGAGGGGGACAGGGGATCCGAAGCAGGCTCTGTGCTGATAACAGAGAGCCCAGTGCTGGGCTCGAATTCACGAGCCTTGAGATGACGATTTGAGCTCAATGCTTAACCGACTGAGCTACCCAGGTGCACCCCGTCTGGCTTTTATTTTTAAGTTTAGGAATGTGAGCCGGTTGATAAGATGCGGAATTCGTGTTTGAAACAGCGTCGTGCTTCTATTTTGCTTTCAAGCCTCTCTGAATCCACTCCTCAAAGAGTGTCCTGAGGTTGCAAGATTACTTGATAAAAAGAAAGCTGTTACCATTGGCAACCCCTTAATTTCACAAATGACCGTTTTCTTGCTGTGGCACAAACAGAGCAAATGCAGTGCTGACCTGGGAACTGAGGTGAGGCTCATGTGACAGCAACCAATTGGGTTCACAGGTTGAAACTGACACCACAGATGCACCAAAACTGTGTGAAGTGACTTAATACTCAGGGAAGGAGGCTTTCTGCACAGAGCAGGAAAGGCTCCCAAGCAGGTCTGAGATCAGCTTGAGAGATCATGGAGGGGTGACTGGTTTAGTGTTCTGTCGTGGTCAGGGGGTGGGGCTGGGGGGAGCCATCCCTGGTCTGTGGCTTGAGCTTCCCTCCAGCACCTGGACTTTTTTACTAGCTTGCCCAGATGTGGACAGAAGAGCAAGAGGAAGTACAGAGAGCTTGAAAGCCGTCAACCGTCACACATCAAAACTGGAGTCAGATTCGTTACTGCGCTCACTCATGCCCAACTCGCTGCATCATTATCAACCATTCGACAGAAATCTACTGAACGCTTTACTGTGTGCCCGCCAGGCTCTATTCTCGGTGCTGGGATAGCAGCGGCAAACAAAAGACCCACAAAATTCCTGCCCTCGTGAAGCCCATATTCCAGGGGGAGTGAAGACAGACAAGCACAAAGAAGTAAACTGTAGACAGTATGCTAAGTGCTGTAACATAAAGTAGTGGAGGAACATAAAATAGGGGCCTAAGGAGAGTGACTGCTGGGGGTGGGGGTGTCTGATCCACCAAAGGTCTTGCTGAGAGGGTGTCATGCTGGTTTCTGGGAGAAGAGTGTTTCAAGTAAAGGAAATATAGCATATGCAAAGGCCCTGGGCAAGTACAATTTTAGATTAAGAAAGTTTAGCTTTGATTGGATAAAATGGGATATCGCACCATCCATGTGTGATACTAATATACTGTATTTGCTTTAAATTTTTTGTATGTTTTTTTAAAATTTATTTTTGATAAAGAGGAGAGTGGGAGGGGCAGACACACACACACACACACACACACACACACACACACACACACAGGATCTGAAACAGGCTCCAGGCTCTGAGCTGGCAGCACAGAGCCTGATGCGGCGGCTTGAACTCACAAACCGTGAGATCGCCGTCAGAGCTGAAGTCGGACACTTAACCGACTGAGCCACCCAGGCAGCCCTGTGTTTGCTTTAGATATTGGTGTTCTCTTTTTTTAATTTTTTATGTTTTTATTTTATTTTTGAGAGAGAGAAACAGAGTGCAAGTGGGGGAGGGGCAGAGAGAGAGAGAAGAAGACAGCATCTGAAGCAGGCTCCAGGCTCTGAGCTGTCTGCACGGTTGTCGGGACTTGAACCCATAAACCGTGAGGTCACTACCTGAGCTGAGTTGGACGCTTAATCGACTGAACCACTCAGGTGCCCCTCCCTGTATCTGCTTTAGATATTGGCGTTCTCTTTAAGATTTGTGACACAAAGGTCTTGCTCTAAAAAAGGAAGGAAGGGAAGAAGGGAGATAGGAAGAGAGGAAAGAAGGGAAAAAGGAAGGAGGGAAAGAAAGAGAGGAGGGGGGAAGGAAGAAACTGGTGCTCTGGGCACCTGTGTCTTCCCCACAACTTGGCTCCGGGGTGCTACTCCAGGAAGCAGTAGATTTTACGGTTATAATTAAGAAGCTCATTGCTAATCACTCAATCTAACACCCTCGTGTGCAGGGTCCCAGTAACAGAGCTGGAGAGGCCCCTTTCCGCCATTGGACTTCAGTAAGACTTAAGTATGTAATAAATCATGCAGATAAGAGGCCTTTGTATGGAACTAGGCGATGATGTGCTTTCACGGCCTGTGGTAGAACTCAGCCCCCTCCCAACCCCCTCACTTCTGGATGCACGAATTAACTTATTAATCCTCACAATAGCTCCATGTTGTAAGTTATCCCTCTGTAATCACTGGGCCTGAACCCAGGTAGTGGACTCAGCTGTGGAGTCCAGCTGTCTGGTGTGCTGCTTTATAGAACGTCAGGATGTTTCCATGAGCAAGTCTCGCCTGCCTTCCCTGGAAATCCCTTTCACTGACTTTCGAGATTCTATGGGCCACTGGGCTGCCTTGAGAGGATTGTCATTGACTGGCAGGTGTAAGAGCTCCCCTTGAGCTATGAAACCTCCCTTGGTGTCCTCTAGATTCCTTGAGGGGGTGAAAGGTTGTCAGTGAAAGGTGCCTGTCCCAGGACAGACCACGGTCTTCGGGGGGCAGAGAGTGGGGGTGGGCATGGAAAAGACTCATCATGTGTGATGACAGTGGGAGGCATCCCACAGACACAGGACAGACCTGGCTGGTTTGGTGGGCTTTGGGCTCTGATTTCAGTGTGACTAGACAAAAGCCACTGTCTTCCCCTGAAGAACGTGTGACCAACCAGATCCTGAAAGGTGTGTTTTATGGATTGAATTGTGTCCCCCCACAATGTACAGGCTGAAGCCTTAACTCCAAGGATCTCAGAATGTGACCTTATAAGGTCGCTGCTGTTGCAATTAGATAAGATGAGGTCATGGTGGCATTGGGTGGGCCCCTCATCCAATGACTGCTGTCCTTATAAAAAATGGGAAATTTGGGGCCATCTGGGTGGCTCAGTCCATTAAGCATCTGACTCTTGATTTTGGCTCTGGTCATGATCTCACGGTTCATGAGATTGAGCCCTGTATTGGGCTCTGTGCTGACATCGTGGAGCCTGCTTGGGATTTTCTCTCTCCCTCTCTTTCTCAGCCCCTCCTCTGCTCATGCATGCGTGCACTCTCTCAAATAAATAAACATTTTTTTTAAGGGGGAAATTTGGACACAGGCATGCACACAGGGAGAATATGAAGCCATATGAAACTGAAGGCAGAGATCAGGACGATGCTTCCACAGGCCTAGGAGCACCAAAAGTGGCTTGCAAACCATGAGAAGCTGGGTGGAGGCATGGAACAGAGTCTCCTTCACAGGCCTCAGGAGGAACCAATCCCCCGATACACTGATCTTGGACTTCTAGTCTCCAGAAGTGCGAGACAACACATTTCTGTTGCCGAGCCCCCCTGGGTGGGAGTGCTTTGTTACAGCAGTGCCAGCAGACTATTACATACTGTGATCAAATATCTAGGCCGGTATGCCTGGAGCGGCCTCACTGTTTGTGTTGTCTTTGACTGTGAGGATTAACAACGTCCTCATTAAATTAATTTATAAAACGTGGCAGGCTGATGGTCTGTGCCACAGGAAACAAAATGGGCTCGAACACTACGGGCCATGCCTTAGGCTGAGCACCTGTTAAGTGTCAGACTCTGCGTTAGGCCCCGATTCTAATGTGTTAAGTTCTGTTCAGGGCACTGGCATTGCAAAGGTGAACACATCCTCAGTGGATTCACAGCCTTCACCTCTGAGTCTTATGTATGCATTTTTTTTTAATAGTAACTAAGAGGTTGGTGAGAGATTTGTTTGACATTTTTATGTCCTTATCCAAAAAGTATTAGAGGCAGAAAATTCAAAACCAAACAAAAAGGAATAAAGGCAGGGAAAGCAAGAAGGCAAAAATCAGATAAGGCAGGTATCAAAACCTGAGCCACATGATCTCTTGCACAGATTTGGCCCTGAGCACCCTAGCGGCTAATGCAAAGAGGGAATTACAATCCCTCATGGGATTCCCCATGACCGTAGGATTTTTAAAAAGCTGTTCAGGGGCGCCTGGGTTGCTCAGTCAGTTGAGCATCCGACTTCGGCTCAGGTCATGATCTCACGGTTCGTGGGTTCGAGCCCCATGTCAGGCTCTGTGCTGACAGCTCAGAGCCCGGAACTTGCTTCAGATTCTGTGTCTCCTTCTCTCTGCCCCTCCCATTCTCACGCTGTCTCTCTCTCTGTCCAAAATAAATAAACATAAAAAATGTTTTTTTAAATAAATAAAAAAATAAAAAGCTGGTCAGGAGATGCCTACTTATTCCTGGTGCTGACACCAGGAAGCGATTTTTCTCAAGGACCTTTCCAGGGAGCACACACCATGTAAAGCCACACCGGTAACAAACCTTAAGTGACAAATGCCTGAATAACTCACAGAAAGGGACAAGGGAACCCAGCTTAGCCAGTTTGAGGAATCAAGTTTTTGGTTGGAATGACCACCCCTCTTCAACCAAGACAGCTAGACTCCCAGCTACTAGATCTTCTGGAAATACCTGGGTGAGAGATGAGCAGAGCCGGGAGGGAAGTGGAGGGGAAGGCCTAGCTCCTCATGTCAGACACAGCAGTCTATTCTGGAAACTTCAGGCTACAAGATGTTCATTCACTGAGCTGCGACGTGCTCCCACGGTACCGCGGAGGCCCATTTAAAAATACTTAATATTTTAGCAAATTCCCATTTAATTCCCTTGTATATTCCCTACATTTTCTCCATCATTATTGCTGATTACCAGGCTATTTGTGTGAAGGGAGCTATTTGCAGGGAAGAGCAGTTTTCGCCTTTAAATCCACTCACCCGGGGCCTCCTGTTCACTGCTTTCCATGCTGTAAAACTCCCCTGGCTAACATCGCAAGAGGAACGATGGGGAGTAAAATAATTAACTGCACCAGGCAAGCGGAAGAAGCAGCCGATTATAAAATGGAAAGTTTCCTCTACCCAGTGCAACGCATTCTTAACCAGTGCATGGGGGTGGGTTTTTATTTTTAAGGGACATATGTTCTCTGTACGGGAGTCTGTGTGTGATCCCGTGAATGGAGATTGCTCACTTTGGTGACAGTATTCTCAGCAGAGCTTAGCTCAGACCCAAGGGACAGAAGTAAGGAAGCCCAGGTTTCTCCCAGGCCCCTTCAGACTTGAGGAGCAGTAAATACATGGTGAGTCTTGCACGGGACAACCTCTGCATGGGACCTTTGCCTCTCTCTTAAGCAGGTTTTAAACCTCTCAACTACAGCCTCTTCATCTCCAAATGGGGAAAAGATTAGCTCTTGCCTTGGAGGGCTGTTGGCAGGGTTAAATGAGATAGTGGACGTAAAGAGCTTAGTATGGTGCCCAGCACACAGGACTCCATGAGTGAGAGCTCTAATTATTTTTTAATAGTTTATTGTCAAGTTGGTTTCCATATAACACCCAGTGCTCATCCCAACAAATGCCCTCCTCCATACCCATCACACCTCTTCCCCTCCCCCCCACCCCCAACAGCCCTCAGTTTGTTCTCAGCATTCAAGAGAGGAGAGCTATAATTATTATTGCCAACTCACTAACCATCCTGAGAGGCTGGTGTGATTCACAGGTGAGGAAACAGGGAAAAGGGGTCGTAAATGATGAGGGTGCAAAAGAGCTGGAGACGGGTGAAGCAGGGATGGGAAGCCAGGAGGGCTGGTTCCAGAATTTCTCTTTCTCCACCTGCATGCTGCAAGGAGAATCACATTCAGTAGGAAGCTTTAAAGCTTTGACTCAGTGGCTCGCTTGGTTAAGCATCCAACTCTTGGTTTGTGCTCAGGTCATGATCTTGTGGTTTCATGGGTTCAAGCCCCACGTCGAGCTCTGTGCTGGCAGCATGGAGCCTGCTTGGGATTCTCTCTCTGTTTCTATCTCTGTCTCTCTCTGCCCCTCCCCCACTCATGCTGTCTCCGTATCTCTCAAAAATAAAATAAACTTAAAAAAAAAAAAAGCTGTGACTTTGTGTATCTCCAGGCTTTATGTTGTATAGAGTTCATCTCTAGGCCTTTAGACTAGAAGCTGGTGGCTTACCTTCTCTCCCTTCAGACCATGTTTTACCATCTATAGCAGATTAAGTCATTATTCATATTCCCCCATTCCCTGTGTTCAAGGGTGGAATGTACTTCCCAGCACCCTGACTTGTGGCTTTCATATGACTTCCTTGGCCTATGGATGTTGTCAGATATGACTTAAACAGAAGCTTGAAATAAGCTTGCTCAGTTGGGCCCATGACAATAACAAAATCCACTATTTTGCGGGACCCAGAAGAATGAGAAAGGCATGAGGAACAGAATTGAACTCAGCTAATCTCAGCCAATATTGGGCCAAACCCCAGTTAATCTACAGATGCATGAGCAAGGAAGAAATGCTTACTGAAAATTGCTGAGTTTGGGGAAGCTTGTTACATAGCATTATGGTGAAAATAACTGACCAATACATTATCTATTATAAGATGCACTATTATTTTTGAACCATGAAGAGAAACCCAGGCCAATTAAATTAAGATATAATTGTACATTACGTCTCCAGCTCAGAGATGTTAAAATGTTTAAAAAATGTTCCTCTACGATATGATAAAATATGGTATTAAGAAAGAAATTGCCTCAGAACTGAGAAAAGATGGTCCGGAACAGAACTTCAATTATAAAGTAATCAACAACCCCTTCTGAGAAGTATCTAGTGTACTTGATGAAATATTTGAGCAAATTTCTGATATTTTCTGATGAGGTTAAGAGCCCTTTCTGGATGTTGAGTTTACTCACACAGCCGGCCCATGAGATTTGTAACCAGGCTATTAACCTTTAGCCATTCCTCCACTGAGTGATTCTTTGAAGCTCCTTGCTATTTAAACTGTGGTGGCCCTTGGACCAGGAGCATCAGCATCACCTGGGGTGCCTGGGTGGCTCAGTGGTTGTGTCTGACTCTTGACTTCAGCTCAGGTCATGATTTCACGGTTTCAAGTCCTGCATCAGGCTCCATGCACTGACTGGGGATTCTTGGGAATCCCAGGGATCTTCCCNNCCCCACTTGCACACTCTCTGTCTCTCAAAGTAAATAAATAAAATAAACTTAAGACAAACAACAAAAAGGCAAAACCTTGGGCCCCACTCGAACCTCCTGAATGAGAATCTGCATTTTAATAGGACCCCCATAGACAGTGAAGTTCAAGATGCATTGTCAGTCTAACTGTCCCCTTTCCCCTATTAAAAACAAACCAACAAAACAAAACAAGACATTCTCCAAAAAGAAATCTTTGAACTGGCTCTATTAGAAGACTGCTTCCCTTGCTACAGGTTTGAAATAAAACTTTGACACACACTAGCCATCATTTCATATCAGAAAGTTCTTGAAGCACATCGGTAGCAGACATGGACACCCTCTGAGGGCATTCTGCTTGCAATGAGTCTCCCATTACCTGAACCTGCCTCCATCCCCAGGGCCCTACTGGAGAAGTAGGACTTAAATGCCATCTGAAGCAGTCCCAGATCTCTTCACAGGGGCTTGCAAAAAGCTGTGGGAGTTCTGGAGAGCTGTGGGGTGGGGGGTAGCAAAGGCAATTCATGTTCACCCTTTCCATCATGGGGGGCATGGGATTAACCACCGCAAATCACTTTGTTAAAAAACCAACAGCCCAGATGTACTTAAAAAAAAAACCCAACTCTTAATGGTATTACATCCCTGCATCCAGCTGGTTTTCACTCACATTTTCTGTCTCTGCCTGCAAGAAATATGAGGCTATAAAGCCAGGAGTGCTTCAACGGGGAAGGCAGAATGACATTAAAATGAACAAACACTCCTGGCAATCCGATTTCGGGGATGTCCTGCTCTCGAAGACGGGAATTGCCTACACGGGAAATTTTCACTTAACAAATTTTACTGTTTTCAAATAATAGCAAATAAATCAGTTTCTTTTCAGTTTGTGGAAGCTGGAGACTTGGAGAACCCTCTTCGTCTGGCTGGCTCACGCCTCACGTTGTCAGCCCGCTCAGACGTATTGATTTCAGAGGAGGAGGGAGGAAACCTGATGGAAAGAAGGGATCTGAAATGCCATCCTTAAATTCTTGAATTTCCAGGCAACCCGTATGGGCAAATTAATAACGCAGCCCCAGTTCAAACGCACCGAGCAAATATTTTGCATTTAAATTCCCACATTAGAATGCCCTGTTTATACAATAACTTAATAAATCTAGCCTGGCTGCCAAATTGACAAGAAGGTGAGAATCATTCATTAAAATGCAAATACAATTGAGATGAAATTTGGAATACATTTATTACAGTAATTGAACTTCAGTCAACTGTAGTCACAACACAGATTTTGAACTGCCTTTCAGACAAAAGGACGTGTTGTATTATCTCCCTCCCCCCCCCACCACCCAAGTTAATATCTTTGTCAGCATGCAAATTAAAACCATTTCCTGAGTGCTAATGATTTGCAATGGAGGATTTCACTCTTCTTTATAGGACAAGATTGCCAGAGATAAAGGTCAACTGCATACACAAAAGATTGCACTGGTAGCATATTGTGTATACAGCAAATTGATGGCAAACATATTCTCAGTGCTTATTGCAACCACATTCTTATTAAATCACATCCGAACATCCCTTTACCATCCCTGGGTCATTTGCTAATTGTAATGCCCAACAATGGGAGAATTGCCCAGTCGGGATTTCACCTCTCAGATCAAAAGTTTCAGATGGATTTCTGTCCCTCTAGAATGACTCAGCCCCCAAAGAAGACCCGTTCGTTGCTTCCTTTTGATCATCAAGCAAAACATGGCTGGGAGGGCTTGATCCTTACGTGGGGATGTCATTTTATCTGCTTCAGCTTTAAGTCTCTCTGGCTCCTTCGCCAGAGTCAGCTGGTGTTGCAAGAGTCATTTCTGAGGCGTGGGCACGGTGCGTGTGCACCTAGCAGATGCCATTTGAGTTGGAAGAAGGCACAACATAGAGGGTTCCTTTGGCCACATGTGTGCTGTTCAGGAGTCGCTCTAGGGTGGCAAAATAGCTTGTTTCACCTGTAAAATGGGGAGATTACTTTTGTCCCCTTCAGCCTCTGGTAGTGATGCCAACCCTACTTCTTAAATAGCACCTGACTGTCTCCCTTCCTTTTGCCATCGCCCGAGCCAGAAACCATCATTCATTGCCTCTTATTACTCCAAGTAGCTTCCTGGTCCTTCTGCTTCTCAGCCTGTGCCACAGCGCTTCTAAAATGTAAGACTCATCATTCCCATCAGAGCGCCCCAAATGCTTACATGGCTTTCCACTGTCCTGAGGACGAAGTTCAGACTCTTTTCCATGACAGCAAGGTCCTCTAAGATATGGGCTTTATCTTGAAGGGGAAGCAGAGCCTGCCACCCCTGAATACGCCACTGTGGCTTATTGATTATTTTGAATTAAAGTGATTTAAGATGCAGCCGGGGCAAGGAGGACACTCTGACCCTCCTTTGTCCCCCTGAGAGCGGGAAATCCATCTCCGTTGTGCACAGCACCCTCCCTCTGCCAGGAGGAAGAGAGGCATCCTTATCACCGGACAGAGGGAATTCAGGGCGAGAAGGCTGTGAAAACCACCCAGGTTGCTTCTCCACTAATTTGCGACCCCCACACCCAAACCCCTTGCTCTCGATTCTTCACAAATGTGTCGTTTGTCTAGAAGGTACCAAAGCTGCCTGCTCCGGCACTTCTTTGAGTCTCCTTTTTTCTAGGCTCCTCTATGTACAAAATCAAATTGTTTTTATTTTTGTTTTTGCTCCTGTTAATCTGTCTTCTGTCAATTTAATTATCACACCAGCCAAAGAACCTAGAAGGGAAGAAGGGAAAAGTTTCCTGCCCAGTAGTCTCTAACCACTTATCCAGCCATTTCTTCGCATCTCTCTAGCCCTGAAAACTGCACATGATTTTGCTTCTTCCTGCAGTACCCTTTGCTGTTTCTTCACTTGAATGATTTCTATTTGTCCTTCAAGGCTCGGAAAAATTGTCCACTGTTGGCCATTCAATCTCACACTCCCACACTCCCCTAACCCCAGGCTAGTCCAAGTATCTCCTCTGTGCCCCTCCCCCTGGCTCCTTGTGCTTACATGCTTCTCATTATTGCACTTATCGCACTATGAGGCAATTGTCTATTTTTTGGTCTGCTTTTCCTATTTGACTGTGGGCTCCTTAAAGACAGTGCCTGGCAGAGAGAGTATGGGCAACCAACACTAGTTGTTTTTCCTTCTCTACCTCCCTTCCTTCCTCTTAATGGCAGGAAGTGCCAGTTACCTACTAAATATCCATTTCTCCAGCTTCCTTAGTAACAGACCACATTCTCTTGGGCTTCTAAATGCCTCGAAGGAAAGAAGGGATCTAAAATGCCATCCCTCCAAAGAGCTCTTTGGCCTTTTCCCTCTCCTCACTTCCTGCTGCCCGGGACTTAGCTGCAACGGTTGCAGCACCAGCAGCTACTGTGTGAGTATGAGGAAACCTTGCAGATGGAAGCAAACGCTAAGGATAGTGGGTTGAAAGATAGAAGGAACCTGGGTCTTACGTGAACATGAAGCCACCATACCTATACTTCCTCCAGATGGCAAACCTCTTTTATGGGAGGGAGGTAAGCCTTTACTCGGTCAAGTCCTGGTAATTTCCAGCTCTGTTTACCATGCAGCAGCATGTCTTCCCAGCTGAGTCTCTCTCTTTGTCTCTCTGTCTTTTTTCTTCGAATGAACTGTCATGATTCTCATTTTTAATATGCCATCATCCTTGGCTACATCACTGTCCAGGGACTAGGGAAAGCTATTGGGGCGGGGGGACAGGGAGGTTAGTTTGGATAGTCGGAAACAGACAAGGAAACTTAGGAGCATGAAATTCTGCCAAGAGAAGTAGGCCTTGGAGGGTCTCCATTGAGGCTGTCAGGAAATAGATACAGGGGGGTCTGAGCCTGTAAGAGTGAGGGCTGGGATGCGGGGGAGCAGCTGTAGTTGAAGGGAAGCTAGTACCATTGGGGGAGGTGGAAAGATGTGCATAGTAAGGGCTTGAGCAGGGTGTGAGCTAGGATCTCCCATGTGCATGATCTCTTTGAATCTTCACAACATCCCCAGGAAGCAGGTAGTTATCCCCATTTTGCTGATGAGCAAACTAAGGCTCAGAGAGGTCAGGCAGTCTAACCGTAGCTTGCTAAGTGGTGGAGCTGGAATTTAAACCCAGGTGGTTTGATCCAAAGTGTTGCATGAGGAAAATGTGCTGGTTTTAGAAGTGGTCTGTCTGTTCTAGTTTTAGTTAGTTAGCATTTCCTTATCCCTTGGTGTCTGTGACTTTGGGTGAGTCATTTCTCCCTCTTCCAGATGCACTTTTTTTTTTTATCTGTAAAACAGAGCTAAATTAATAGCCATCCTCGGACATTGTTGAAACCATATACGAGAGGCACTTAACATGGTGCCTGGCACCTTGGAGATGTTCGGGAAATGGTAGCCATCATTGTTTTCCTCGTCATCATCATCATCATCATCACCATCAAGGCCATGAATGATTGCTGTTATAACCCTCCTGCTGCATACAGCCAGGGTGGTGGTTTGGCTCTGAGCCCCACAAGGCTTCTGGGAAGTGGCACTTGGTTCAAGTAGCGAGCTTAGGAGGTTCTTTTCTTTGAGGGCGGCGGCAACAACAGTGTAATTAGACCGCAATTATTTTGGGATTTGGTAAATTGCATTATGCAATAATTCATAAAGGTCTGTGATTCAGTAGCCCATAGTGGTGGTGGGAAAAACACTTGGTTATCATGTCAGTAATGAAATTTATTAAGCTAAAGGGCCGGGGAATTAACCTCTGCTCTGCTGAATAAGAAATTGCATGTGGAAAGCTTCTAATTATTTTAAGTGGTTTTCTTTTCTGAGTTCCTCCTTTACTTAATCTCTGGGATCTTCAGGAAAAGAAAAACCAAGGAGGAGGAAGGGGAAGAGGAGGAAAAAGATAGAAAGAAGCATCTAAAGAAACCACATTACAACCGTTTCAGGGGAAAACGGCCGGTAAACAGTGAATTCACATCAGATCTATGGATTTAGGTGAAAGTGGGACATAGATCAATGTCGGTTAAAGGTTTTTTGTTTTTTTTTTTTTAAGTTTATTTATTTTGAGAGAGAGACCATGCCAGTGGGGGAAGGGCAGAGAGAGTAGGGGAGAGAGGATCCCAAGCAGGCTCTGGGCTGCCAGCAGAGGCCCACACGGGGCTCAAACTCAGGAAACCACGAGATCATGACCTGAGCTGAAATCCACCGACTGAGACACCCAGGCACCCCCATTAGTGCCAGTTAAAAACTCAGGTTCTGATTCTCACTCTACCAACAGCTGGCTGTCTGATACAGGGAGAATAATTAACCCCTCTGTTTTGTTAGCTGGGGAGAACCATCAGCCCCATCACTATCGCCTCCACCATGACCATCACTGCAGCTAGAACAGGAATCATTGCCATGTGCCACTAACTAAAAANCACAGCCCAGAGCCGGACATGGGGCTCAAACCCAGGGACCGCAAGATCATGACCTGAGCTGGAGTCAGATGCTTAACCGACTGAGCCACCCAGGCGCCCTTTCAATGTCTTTAACCAATCCTGCGAGGCAGGTATTAGTAGTGACAGTAGCCAGATCTCACAGTAAGGAAAGTACAGAGAGGTTCAGCAACTTCCTGTGAGGTTACCCAGATGGGGCAGACTGGAGGCCTGTGCCTGTCCTCCTCACTTGTTCTTTGAGATAATCTTGTCTCATCTGACTTGTCATGAAAGCCAAAAAAAAAAAAAAAAAAAAGAAGAAATAGCTGTGAAAGTATTTAAAGAAGTTTGCAAAAACTAACCATAGTTGGAAATTGGAGATTCAAAACTGCTTTGTGAAGAGGAAGGATTGGCCCTTGCAGCCTAATCACAGTATTGCTAATTTCCAGGGCCACATTCAGGGAAGCAAGCCCTCTCATCAGTGTATGGTACACACACACAAACACACACACACAGATAAGGAGGAGATGAGTGGGGGTTGAGATGCAAAGAGTCAGCACCTCTGTGCAAGGGTTTCAGAATTTGGGCTAAACTCCTCTCTAGAAATTAAATTCCTTGAAGGCATTCACCATATCACATTTAACCACATGTGTCCCCTCACCCCTTCCCATTCTTTGGCACATGACAGGAATATATTATTATTTTTGGTCATCAGTTAAAGAAAGTGGCTAGTTGATTCAGTGAATTTAAAAAAGAGAGAGAGAGAGAAGGGTTATGTTGATTATTTGATCTGTTGAAGGTCACTTCTCTTCTTATCGATCTCTAGAATTAGAAACCTGCCTTTTCAGGCACATTTTTCATGATTCCCAAATTGACTGTCAGTGAGTATTTGCCTAATCTAAATCTCTTCCCTGCCCGCCGATTCCATCTTTATGTATCCTGCCTCCTTCTGAATGCAGTTTATTCAATTCCTTCCTTCCTGACATCCTTATTGGACACGGACTATGTATAAGGTATGACGTAGGGCCAAGGAAAGGTGCCAAAATTAAAAGATTTGGCCTTTGCCTTCAAAGGATTTGCATTCTAGTTGGCATTTGGGGACCAGCGCCCCCCATTCCTGGTGCTCCTCACCTCCGCCTTGGGCATCACTGTTCTGATCTGAGTCAGAATCCAGGCTGAGCATTTTGGAAGTGAGAAGACCATTGGGGAAAGCTCCTAACCCTCCTTTTGCAAATGATGCCCAGAGAGGAGAGGTATGGAATGCAAGCTGGAGGCAGACCCAAGGCAATAATGGGGTCTTCGGATTCTCAGTCAGTGCATTGTCTCTAAACCCTCTGCCACCTCAGGCACCAACTCAGCAAACTGAAAAGCAGGACCTGTTTAGCTGGAGGCTTGATGTTTAAAAGTTTTAGCATGGCCAGGAGCACCTGGTGGCTCAGTTGGTTAAGCTGCTGACTTTGGCTTAGGTCACAATCCCATGGTTCATGGGTCTCAAGCCCCTCATAGGGCTCTGTGCTGACAGCTCAGAGCCTGGAACCTGCTTCAGATTCTGTGTCTCCCTCTCGCTCTGCCTCTCCCTCTCCCCTGCTCATGCTTTCTCTCTCTCTCTCTCTCTCTCTCTCTCTCTCAAAAATAAACACTTTAGGGGCACCTGGGTGGCTCAGAGGTTTGGGTGTCTTACTTCAGTCTCATGACTCGTGAGTTCAAGCCCCAAGTCAGGGTCTGTTCTGACAGCTCGGAGCCTGGAGCCTGCTTCAAGTTCTGTTTTTCTCTCTCTCTCTCTCTGCCCCTCCCTTGCTCACGCTCTGTCTCTCTGTCTCTCAAAAATAAACAAACATTAAAAAAAATAAATAAACACTTAAAAAAATAATAAAAGTCTTGGCATGGCCAAAATGTTTTTGCTCCTTAGCTCTGCTTGTTTGATGGTTTTGTCCTCCATGGTGCACAGAGCCATCTTCTTCAGTGTGAGGAAGCACATCTTGTGGAAAGTGTCCCACTCCACTGTTTTAAGTCGTCCAGTGGCTCCCTTCTGTCCTCACTGCTTTGTCTCAGGGCTCTACCCCTCTGTGGGGTTAAGTACTAAAGTCTTCCCTCCCGGGGAACCAGGCTCAAAACTCAGGCAGCCATCATGTCTCTCCTCTGGTCTCTGCCACTCCTTCTTCACTGGCCTCCCTGCCTTGAACCTCTTTTCCTCCTCTGTCCCCCCAGGTATTGCACATCACCTCCAGACTTCCCAGTGCAGCCCCCGGGGCTCTGCATTGGCTGGATTTGTCCCATCTTCTTGACCTCTTCCTTGTCAAGTGATGCTTAGAAACACCAAGCTGCAAGTCCATGCTCTTCCCCATGCCAGTGCCTTGGCTCATAGGCTCCCCTGCCTGGAAGGCTCTTTCCTGCATCTTCACCTGGCTGACTTTTACTTATCCTTCAGAACTTACTCAGGTAACCTCTCCCCACCCCAGCAGTCACCTCTGCTTTTCCCAGGATGCATTAAGCACCCTTGAACTGCTAACTGACATGTCTGTCCATGCACTCCCTCCTCCCAGCCTCACCACCACACGGGGCTCCCTGAGGGCAGGGCCAATTTCTAAATCTTTTCTTTGTCCCTAGAACCGGCCCAAAGGAGATCTTCATAAAATATTTATTGCATGAATAACTAAATCATCTGCAATTCTTGCATTTCGGAACCTCATTAAATACACGCCGGCTTTCTGGCATAGAACACCACCACCACCCTAGTTCGATATGGTCCCTTCACATTCCTTTTGGATGGAGCAGGTGCATAGAACCGTCCGTGCAGAAGCTGAATCTTCCAAACAGGAAAGAGATAAGTGGATGCCTTTGAAACATATATATTTTTTCCAACCAGGAGCTAGAATATCGCTGTGTTCTAAGAAATGATCAAAGGAAACAGGCGCCCCATGTGCCTTTCAGGGAAGTTGTTTCTTTAACTTGTAATGTGATCCCTGACCTGCCTATGCCAAATGATTGCAAGAGGTGTTTACCCCGCCCCCCTAAAAGGAAGGCACCTCCAGCGTCTAATATCAGGCTACCCAGTGTGCACATGTTGTGTTTTGATTGAATTTCCTGGACTTTGCAAGCTTCATACGACCTCACTGTTAACACAGGTACACACACACCCTCGTCCACACACCATCTTGTCCCCAGAAGTCGCCTTTAGACCTTGTAAACACCCTAAAATGCAAGCATAGCGATGGCGACCTAAAACAGCCATTTCATCAGAGGCCGCTGACCAAGGCTGCCAGCCACGCCGGCTTCTGTGGGGTTATTGCCTTGGCCGAGGGCTACTCTTTAATTAATGTGAGTCAGCATTTGTCTGAGAGGACTGCATCTCTTCTGGTAGAAGGAAGAGGAAAAGCCTCCGAAGTGTCAACAGTTGTACATGCATCCCAATTAGGGCGATTTCTGGAAGGGAGCAGAAGCCTACCACAGCTTGCCGTTTCTAGGCAACTGCTATTAGGAGTTCTGAACCTCACTGGGGAGGGAATATTGGCAAGTCTGTTCGTGTGCAGGAGTCTAATGTGCCTCTTCCTGTTCCCCTCATCTCCGCGCCTCCCTTCTCGTCTATTTGCCCCCTCATATTTGGAAGCAAATTACAACATGGAGGGAGGCTCTGGAGAAGCCAAGCATCCTTGAGGGCGGAAACCCTGGAGAGGCCTGAGGCTTGGAAACTCATCCTAATGATAGCCATTACTTACAGAGCACTTTCGGGGGGGAAGGGAGGCCTTTGTGCCTCGCTCCTATTAGCTCATCGAATCCCTTCAGTAGCCTTACAAGTGAGGCAAGCACTATCATTTCAAAGATGGGGCAACTTTGAGGCCCCCAGATGGAAGCCACTGGCCTCAAGTCAGCCAACAAGAAGATGGCGACGTCAGGATGTGTACACACTGGTCTGTCTGAATCCAGGAGCCACTGGCTTAACTGTGGCGCTCCCCTGGCACCCGTCCGCATCCAGGCACTGAGAAAACAGAAGCTTAGAGAAGCCTCTGGAGGCAGTGGGCTTTCAGTTCTGAGATAAACTGATTGACTTTTTTTTTTTTAAGGAATGCAAACCCCACCCTGCAATACACATTATTACCTATTGTGCTTAATGACTAAATGGAATGGGAGAGTTGTTCTTCATGGACCTGCCAGTGTGGACGTAAAAAATGCATTAGCAGGAAGAGAGGCTTTTTCTGGAGCACACCGGCAATCTCCAAAGCACTCCTGGTTTAGAATTTTCAGACAGACAACAGACAATGGAATGAGGCACAAGATGGCCAGAATGCAATCTGTGGACCCATGTTCTCCCGCCTGATTGACGGCAGGGATTACTTGCTGGAGACAGGGCGCACTCCTCAGGAATCCGCAATTGCTGTGTCGCTCAGCAGCAGTACACGCAGAGATCGGAAGGGTCTGAGGCTTGGTGTAGTCAGTGGTGTGTATGTGTTGGGGTTGTGGCCAAAGGCTTCCCTTCTGAATTTACAACTTGGGTCCTGTCTGTCAGATTTGCCTGTGAAATTTGGTCCCCAGGGTTAAGCTGTCATCTCTCATCTTCCACTCACGGTTGAAGTGATCTTACATCAAGTCCTAGACATGACTGACACAGAGCAGGAACTTGGCAAAAGGGATCTATAGTCACCCAGCCTTCTAGGTCCTGCCCTGACTGTGATCATGTGCATAATATTTTCTCTGCCTGGGATACCTCCCCTTTCTCTCACTCTATGTTTTACCTGGTCTCTTCCCATTCAGTGTTCTAGACCAAATGCTTCTGATAAGTGCAAACTCAAAGACCCAGATGGGTATTGCAGGGACAGGTACATGAGCCTGAACATGCACGTAAGGCTGTATATAGTATGTGAACCACCTGAGACACTCTTAACAATAATCTAGTCTCTCTCTCTCTCTCTCCATCCACACACTTCCTCCCCTAAGCCCCTAGAGCTCTTTACACTCTTATTTTTATCTTTCTATCATTACCAATAAAGGGCTGCTCAATTGTACAGCCCCCCGGGGCATTATTACTTGTATTCTACAAATTGTGTTTTGGGAGCACCGTTCCCCCTGGAGCACACATTGTAAATGGTGCCCCTGGAATTGTGCAAGAGGACAGACCTGCTCGGAACATACATTGGCTCCCTGCAAATCCTTGCGCTTTCCTCAAGTAGACCTTGAGAAAGAGTTCATAGGATCTAAGGGTCGGCTATCTCATGGCAGGGATGGGAACTCACATTCCTGCCTTCACTAGTTGTTTGGATCTTGCTTTATTATGGAGATTCTTTACAAAAAAAAGATCTTCTGATTCAAAGAATTTTCTTGCAGAATAATGTTCTAATTGATTCCTTTAACTTTGAATCCACATGCTGCCAGGAAACTCTTGTTTGGAGCTAATCTGACGCAAAATGATTCCTAAATTGAAACAGTGAAACACAGTCAGATGTGCTCAAGGGCTAGGCCATGCATTTTCTTTAAATGGACCCCATGAGACTGACAGCAGCAAAAAGACATGCAGAAATCCCTGACCCTCAAACTTTGTCTGCCGCATCCTTAGACACTTATCAGGCTGCCCGTTTTGTCTGTCCTGCATTTTTCTCAGCTCAGGGCAGAAGAGTGCTTCTGTGAGCATTCTTGCTGACTCTGTTTTTGTTTTTGTGGGAAATTTGAGAGGATGAAGTCCAGGTAAGCTTCTAAGGGGTCGCCGTAATGTCCCCCATCCATCTGATGGTTTAATGGCAGGATACGGCTATGGCAAGGCTTGGTTTGGGGGACCATTTCACTCCATATCATTGCTCATCTATTAAAATGATTTATGAAACATATCTGGGCTCCTCAAGAGGAAAAAAATTGTGCTCTCTTCCCTCACGTCATGTGAGAAAGCAGCCAGAAAATGGGTTTGGTCAGACACTTGGACAGCTTCCCTCAGATTGAACAGGGATAGGGCATCCTGGAGCCCCTAAAGGTAACCTTCCATGTGCAGGTAAACTGATTGTCTGGGAGAAGGTATCTAATGAAATCTTATGGGTTTTGAGAGCTGTGATGATGTGGATCAGCGAGATGTCAGCAAAGAACGGCCAGTATGGTCTGGAAGATCTTGGAGGACCTGTTCTCTACAGCGACACCTTGTGGTAGAGAAAAGCAATGGCAGCGGGGGAGGCCGCAAGGGTGAGCTTTCTCCTCTGGGTGTGCCAGGTAACCAATGAACTGCTGTTCATTAGACAATCCAAAGGAGGAAAGGAAGCTCCTAGACGGAGACACTTGACTTCCTGAGAATAATTCATAAAACAAATGTGACTCAAATTTGTAGCCTCTTTCATGTTGCAGAATAAGTGGTCCGTATGATGAAATTGCTTATTTTCTTCTCAATGATGGGCTGTGGGTATGGAGAAAGGACATTGGTTGGTTCAGTTGTGATCCATCCTTTTCTCATTGATTCAAGCTGTTGACTCCACTTCCAATAAAAATAATAGTAATAAGAAAAATGCTGATAATGATAAGAGCCAGCTCTCGGCAACTCGATTCTAAATGCTTTCTGTGGACTAACTAGTGTTATCTTAAACACAGTGTCTGAAAAGGATCTAGCTCTTTGTCTCTCAAGGCAAAGAGCAAACTATAGCATCCTAAACTTCTTACAGTTGCACATTCTCCAGCACCTGGTTTTCTCATCAGACAGGAATGAGACATATCTGGGTCCCCTCACAGGCGGCAAGAAAATCTCACCTAAACTAAGTGGACAGGAGAACCCCAGTGGTATAGTCAAGCAGTTGGGGTGAGGTATTAAATACCAGCTGTCAGGAGTATTGGCTCTTCTCGATGTATTGTGTATTTAACACTTATACAGTCCGAGTGCCGGATACATGCATCTTGACTCATTTTTATTTTCATCCCTGCCTTGTGAAGTAGATTTCATTATTATTCTCCTCATTTTACAGATGAGGGCAATGAGACTCAGAGATGAGATAGCTTGCCCACATTTAAACACCTTATCAGTGACTGAGCCAGGATTCAGGCTGGTTCCAAAAGCCGTCACATATAATACTATCTGTCAATACATAAGATCAGGTGAAGGGTGGGTGACAGGGAAATTGGTTTTAAAGATATTTCTTGTTCTTATCCATTTCTGGAATAGAGTCATGAGGAAATTAGTACCTGTTGAAATATATTTACAGGCATTAATTTTGGAATAACAGGGTGTGAACTGCCTACTATTTTTATTATTGTTATTGCTTTGCGCTCCCGTGGATTGTGGGTTGGACAAACGATAGGGTGTCACTTCTCTCCCAGTGGGCGGCTGGATGATTTTTGGTCTAGCATCCCAAGTGTCACTCCTGAGGACAGTTCAGGTGTTCTGAGATGAGCTTGGTGAACCTGTGGGGTTTCTGGTTTTCGAATGCAGTTTTGTTTTGTTTCACTTTTAAGTGAAGTCGTGACTTCAAAATGTTAGTTACCACTACAGAAAAGACCCAGGCAAAGATGTGATCAAAGACTATAGTCTCTTCAGGAAAAATCAAAGTTTTTACTTGCTTTGCAAAAGGTGCATGGATTACAGCCATGGGCAGTAGGCTCATCTGGATGGCAACAGCCACTTCTGGAGGGGCTGAGATTACAGGAAGTGCTAAGGAAGACAGATATCTTATGTGAAGAATCCTGGGGGTGGGACATGATCTCACTGATGCAGGCTGGCTCTATCCGGGGCTCAGCTGGATGTTGCCAGTAAGTGTAGGGGCGTTTTATTTCATGAACACTTTACGTTTTCATTTTGCTTTCCATAAACTGCTCCCCTCCCCCCCTTGCACTGAAGACTATGCTAAAGTGAAAAGGGCACAGTCATGTCTGAAGTCTTTTCAACGTCTCACCCTGTATTTGTTGCTTTTCTCTCATTTTGTGTGAGAGAAGCTCATTTTGTTTCAAACGTTCCTGGATTAGCTACTTTTTCATAACTGCAACGCAATGTAAATGTAGAAGACTTCAGCAAACGGTCTAGAATCTTCAAGCTGCATGCTCTAGGAGTTTATCCCAAGGAACTAAAGTAATAATGGTCTAACTCTAAGCACTGTTTATAGAACAGGAACACGTGGAAAATAATCAAGAAGTTCAGCAATAGGAACTAGGTAAATTATGCTGCATTCTACACTGGAATATTATACAATCATTAAGATGGTTGTTATGCTTCAGTGGATATTCAATATTGAAGAATTATTGCTAACTTTTAGATGCGGTAATGTTATCGTGCTTTTTGCTTTAAAAAGAGTCCTTCTCTAGATAGTCACTTAAATATTTACAGATAAGATAATAAATGCTTCAAAATTTATTTTGGGGGAAGGAGTATCTGGGTGGCTCAGATGGTTGAGTATCTGAGTTTTAGTTCCAGCTCAGGTAATGATCTCAGGGTTGTGGGATCAAGCCCCACTTCAGGCTCTGTGCTGAGAGTGGAGCCTGCTTAAGATTGTCTCTCTCTCTCTCTCCCTCTGCCCCTCTTGCCTGCTAGCGCGCTCTCTCTTTCTCTCTCAAAAAAAGAGATTGTTGGGATGAGCACTGGGTGTTATGTGTAAGTGATGGAATCACTAAATTCTACTCTTGAAACCAATACTACGCTATATGTTAATGAACTTGAGTTTAAATAAATTCAAAAAAATAATAATGGGGGAATATGATGTGTAAATGAAAAATAATGGAGTTGATATCACTGATCTTAGTAATGGGTGCATAGAGGTTAATTATATTATTCTGTCTGCCTTTATGGATATCTGAACATTTTCATCCTAAAAACCTTAAAAAATGGAGCTGAAGATGGGCATTTATTGGCATGGAAGATGTTCATAATCTGTTGCTAAATAAAAAAAATCAGGTTACTAAACAGCACATGCAGAATGGTGCTTTTGCCTTATTAAAATTACATGTCTGTATAGACAAATATTGGAAGTTGATATGCCAAAATATGAATAATCATTCCTCAGTTACTTATTTATTATTTACTGATCTGTATTTTCTAGTTTTTCAAGATTGTCTTATTGGTGTATTTTTTGAAAGTTGTTTAAAAAATAGAGCTGGGGGAGGGGGTTGCCTGGGTGGCTCAGTTGGTTAAGTGTCAGGTCATGATCTCATGGCTCCTGAGTTTGAACCCCACATCAGGCTCTGTGGTGACACAAAGTCTGAGCCTGCATCGGATTCTGTGTCTCCCTCTCTCTCTGCACCCCCCCAAACCCCAGCTTGTGTTCTGCCTCTCTCTCAAAAACAAATAAACATTAAAAAAATAGGGCTTGGGATACAGGAAGTATCTACCAATGCTGAGCATATGCAAACTTGATGAGCCAACAATTCTACTTTTAGGTATATTCTCAACAGAAATGCATATGGTCAGCAAAACACATGTACAGGCATGTTCACGGGAGCTCTGCTCGTTATACCCTCAACATGGAAACAACTCAGATGTCCATCAATACCGTAATGGATGTGTTGTGCTATCTTCACTGAACGGAAATTAGATGGGACCTGAGAAAGACCAAACTCCATCCAGCTTTATGAGACAGTATGGATAAGCCTCAAAAACATAATGCTGAGTGAAAATAACCCGATACTATAAAGGATCAACTGTACAATTTCATTTATGTAAAGCTGGAAACAGGAGGAGCTGATCTCAGCCTCAGAATTCAGGATAGCAATTTGTGGGGGTGGGGGTGGGGTGGGGTAGCGACTGGAGAGGACACAAGGAAGCTTTCAGCGGAGGGGCTTGGTAATGTTCCGTTTCTTGATGGGGGTGTGGGTTAGAGGGGTGTGTTCATTTTGTGAAAGTCTATTGAGCTTAATCATTTGTGTGCTTTCCTGTATTATGTTATATTTCAATAAAAAAATTTTTAAAAATTACAGGGCTTAATGCATGCCCCGTCTGCTCTAAGTGGTGGATTAGTGCTTTATTGTGCAGCCTGTGGTTACATCCATTAGAGTAATGGCTTGTTCATTAATCNTTAATATGGAAATCCAGTACTAACCGCTGATTTGCAGTCTCCATTTATGAACTATCCATTTTGACTCCCTGCCTCTCCTTATCATATTGGCTCTAGCTGTCCTTAAAACATGACCCTCCCAGGTTCAGAACCTGGCATTGGGTGTGACATTCCCTCATCTTCTGCTGCGCTGTGCCTGGAGCTCCCTGACTGGGGACAGGGAGGAATCCATGAGATCATGATCACATTGTAAAATAGTTACAGTCACTCAGGGCACACGGATGATGTAAGATACACAGCTACCATTTATCAGGCACTTACCATCGGTTGGGCACCATTCTAAATGCTTCACATGTATTAACTCATTTAATCCTCACAAGAGCTCCGTGAGAGGGAGAAAGTATTTATGCAATCCCCACTCCGGGACTTGGAGAAATTAGGTAGTTTGTTCATCACTACGTGGCTTGTAAGTGGTGACTCTGAATTCCCTGCTCTCATCTCTGTTCTCAGAGTGTTAAAAGAGCTAAGGGAAGGAACTGAAGCAGAATAGGAGATTTGATACACCTTGTCTCCTTCCGTCCTCATCAAAGAAGTCCCTGGAGGAAAGCATTGATTCCGTCCTACAGACGAGAAACTGAGGTTCAGGGAGTCAAAATGACCAGAGCAAGACCACTCAGCTGATAAGGGACGGAGCTGGGACCGTGTCCTGTGTTGCTGATTTTTTTGTCACTGCCCATGAATAGCTTTAGATGATCTCACAAAACCAGCTGAAAAACAAAGACTACCTTTTGTTGACAGCATTCCTTACCCCTATCTGTTTTCACAAATGCCAGCAACAGTGTGAAGCAGATCTTGCTATCTCTGTATCACGTACCACAGATAAAGAAACTGAGGTCTAGAGAAGTGAATTGATTTGTTCATGGCCACCTAGCTAACTGGTAGACCTGGGGTTTGAATCCACCACTGACTCCAAAGCCAATGGACTTCTAACTATATTGTATAAGTTCCCCAAGCCTAACTATAAGACTGAGCACATTGCCTGTCATCTGGCAAAGAATTTCAGAAAACGAAGTTGTGCAAGTCCTTATGTAACCAAAGGTTCAAGGGTTCAAGATACTATGATGCTTAAATTTGAGAACATGGTCTTTTAATTCTTTTTTTTATGTGGGATCCTCTGAGGTAGCCCTAGCCACAAGGAAAGGAATTATAAAGATATCCACCCTCCGTGGAGAGCAGTGTAAGAAAATCAGAGAAGAAAATTTGCCCTAGATCTATGGTTAACTAGAGGTGTCAGACACACGAAGACATCAGTAAGAGAGAAAAAAATGGGCAGGGCCTCTGGGTCACCTTCAAGATGATAAAAACACAATTAACTTGAGCCAGGTTCCTCCAGCCCACAGCAGTGACCTACCCGTTGGGCGTGCGGCTGTGTTTATCAGTTCTGGGCTAAGGACACAGGGCTAAGTGCTTGCCTTTATGAAACGTGTAGGGGACTCATTAAAGTCCACCCGCTGGCTGTAAGGTGTGGGGGTGATGTGACATAGAGGGGTACTGAGGTCTTCTTTGAATGATTTGTAAGGTGCAATTCAGAAGCCTTAACTTTGTCTGCATCCAAGGCGTTGACCAGCACATAAATCCATGTTCTGGCACAATTCTGGGGCTTTGAGGCAAGTCTCAAGTCAGGGGAGGAGCCAGTGGGCAGAGTCAGGCTTGAACTTCTAAATGAAGATGTTCTGAGTTACAGGCTATGGATGTGGAGGTCCTGGGTGTTGAGTAGTGAGATGCAGACATTGTTGAGGGCCTCCAGTGAATGCCTGAGGTCAACAATAATTTTTATAACTATTTAAATTCACTGATTAAGAATCAGCCTCATTCATAAAGGGATTCGGGTGAGGTCTGCTCCTCCTGTTGGTCTCTTGCATGCCAACCCTGAAAAGGAGTTAATAAGGTGTCATTATAGACACCAAAGTCTCCTTTTGAGTCTTTCAATTGAGAGATGACAAATAAATTATATCCTGTGCAAGTCTAGTCAGTTATGGTCCCTGTCTGGAGTGCTCGGTTGGGAGGATTTTTGAAATCAAGCCTGAGCTCAGATGGAAAGAATGCTGTGATCCACTAGTGATGTCTGCTTTGGATACAGCAGACAGAAGTGGGGGTACGTGAGCCACATATCTCATCCTGAATATAACTTTTAATTAAATTATTAGTCTCATCTCTTCTTGTTTCAAAAAAAAAAAAAAAGGTGGGAGAAAGTCTTTCTACCTACCAGCTCAGAAACAAACCATATCTCAAAGTGAATGTCCCTTATTCAAAGCTGTTATCTCATAAAGAATTAATTCATCCCATCAACAAACTCTTGGGAACTGTGACAGTGGACATGATATAGCCTAGGCTATGGTAGATCTTACATCCTAGTGAAGGAGGCAGAGATACAAACAAGTCATAGCATATTGACTATGCCATTCCCTTGTCCCCCACATCCAAACCATTAGCCAGTCCTGTGGCTCTAAATTAATCCTGAATCCAGGAACTTCTCCCCAGTTGACTGCTATTTGCTTGCCAGGCCATTGTCAACTCTTAGAGCCTTTCAACTGGGCTCTATGCAGCAGATAGAATGTTCTCATAAGAATCAGATCACAGCCGGGACGCCTGGGTGGCTCAGTTGATTAAGTGTCTGTCTTCAGCTCGGGTCATGATCTCATAGTTTGTGGGTTCAAGGCCTGCATTGGGCTCTGTGCTGACAGATCAGAGCCTGGAGCCTGCTTTGCATTCTGTGTCTCCCTTCTCTCTGCCTTTCCCTCCCCCTCCTCAGAAATAAACAAAAATTTAAAAAAAATTTTTTTAAAAATCAGATCATATCCTTCTCTAGTTCAGAACCCTCCAATGGTTTCTCATTACATTTAGACTAAGACCCAAATGCTCACCATGGCCTATAAGGCTTGAAGTCCATTTCTCTAATTTCATTTACTGCCTCTCTCACCCTCTGTCACTCAGCTTCAGCCACACTGGCTACTCTCTGTTTCTCTAACACTTCTAGCTAGTTCCAACTTTGGCTCCCATCCACCCGTTTTCCTCTGGAATACACCTGTTGTCCTCTACCTCTCGCTCCTGTATCTTTATGTGAATGGTTCTCACCATTCAGATGTCAGGCCCAGAGTCCCCTTTACAGCACGGCCTCCTCTGGTCACTCTAGATAAAGTAGCAGCCTTCTCCCCATCACCAAGTTACATGCATCGCCTTGTTTTGTTTTAATTTTTAAAAATATTTATTTATTTCTCAGAGACAGAGTGTGAGTGGGGGAGGGGCAGAGAGCGAGGGAGACAGAATCCCAAGCAGACTCCAGGCTCAGAGCTGTCCGCACAGAGCCTGACAGCGGAGCTCAAACTCACAAACTGTGAGATAATGACCTGAGCCAAGGTCAGATGCTTAACCGAGGGAGCCTCCCAGGCGCTCCACATCACCATGTTTTATGGTCTCGGGGTATATAACCAACACCCCTTTCTCCATCCTGTTTCATCACTCACTAACTTGTTTGTTGTCTTTGCCCCATTTTAACACACACCACTGGTTCCTACTCACTGAGGACAGAGATTTTGAATGTTTTGTTCATTGCTGTGTCTCCAGTAGATGCAATAATACCTGCTGTATCCCTGGCGATATCTGATATTCAATATTTGTTGATGAAACTGGGTGACCACAGAAAACTGAGGAGGAACCAAGAAGTGCCTCACCTCTTACAAAGAAAGAAAGCTTCTTCCTTTGCCAGAATTCCACTTGTTATTTCCAACTGCCTTGCTTCAGCTATCTACCAAATGGAGCTCTAAAGCAAAATCTCAAACACTTGCATAATCTGTACCCTGCTGGGGTCTGCTGGGGGACTTGGGTAGGGGGGGAGGGAGCGGTAATTTATCACTGTTTATTTGCAATTGCCTCCATTTAACTAAACTTTGCCATGGGCAAATCATCGCTGCAGGTCAGTATTTTCCTTGTTTTAGTTACAGAGATGTTTGTTTTCTTTAAAACACTTGCAATAAAAAGTGCCAGCAGCTTTGGAGGAAGATAGGTTATGGCTTCACGAGTCATCCAAGAGCAGGGCACATGCAGACACCCCGATTGTCAGCTTCTACTAGGAGAAATTCGGGGAGCAAGTGTGTCCGCGTGCTGCCTAGTGCCACCAAACATCTGGCGGAACAGGCGAGGAGGAAAGCAGTTAGGCTTTTATTCTTTCTAGCATCATGTTAAACTGGCCATGAAACTGGAGATGGTGCAATTGAATTATAAGAGGGCTGAAGTATTAAATAAAATCTAGGAGGTAGTCAAGGTGTTTGGTTTGAGGTAGGCTAAAGTCTAAAAGGCGAAGCAGGTTTGGAAAACAGTAAGTGGAAAAGACAACATTTTCTTTGCTAATAATTTGCCTCATTTAATACTGGGAGATGAGCACACGGGGTTTGTATCTCTCAGGGAGGTGATTTCCCCTGGAAAGCAGGGTGTTTCCTTCTGAAGGGGACTCACTGTTTCCTTCAATGTCAGTGGAATCCGGGAGCGTGGCCAGGTGGAACATTTTATTGTCCTTTCTTGTTTTCTGGCTTGCGGCTTTTCTGTGTGGCCTGTTCACGTTTCTCTTTCATGTCCAGCGTTTGGACAGGCTAAGCCTGTCCAGTGAGGATGTTAAATTCTAGCTAGTTTCAGAGCCATGGTAAATGCATCTGGCAGGCATGACAGTCTCAACTTGCCAACTCAAGGGTGGCAGAAAAGCTCACCTTTTGACTAAAACCCTTATGTTCTGCTGGATTAGTCCAAAGTTCAACCTTGGTCATTGCTGGGGGCAGGGGGCACGTCCCCAGGATGGGCCAGTGAATGATTTACAACCATTTCTCTTGGCGGGGGGGTACAAATAAGCCCTGATTTGTAGTATTTGTGGATTTCTGTGCCATGAATATTTCCACTGTGGCTGATTTTGAGCTACCGATGTGATGTCAGTGAATGAGGATCTGGACAGATATATGCAGCCACTCCTGTCCTATAGCATTTCTACCACACAGATACCATAACCAGAAATAACATCAAGAGCACAGAGAACAGTGAAATGTATGAAATCATTAGGAAGTGATGGATTTTGGGTATTTAATACCTTTGTTTTAATATGATGTATTTAATTGTAAGTTCCTATAATTTAATTTTAAACCATAGCTGTGTTTCACAACTGGCTTGCAGATTTCCTGGAAAGTTAGCACTCGGTTCCAGTTAAAAGCTGGCTAAGCACTGCTTTGTCACCCCCCCTTGAGCTGGGTCGAGTCTTGGTACTTGGAATTTACATAGATCAAGCCATCTGTTGGCACCTTTAGTTATCAGCTGTTTGTCTAAAGGATTCAGATTATCATGGCTCTCATGTCTCAGGCTCCCAAGAGTCTGGTATATGTTTACAGCTGAGGCTTTGGGTTACAATCATCTACCTCAAGGTTGATAATATTCAGCTGCTAAGAACCAACCTGGTCACAACAGTTGTATATGGCCAGTGTCTGTTCTGATTGTTTGGTGCCCATGACATACAGATGGTTCTACATTTTAAACTTCACCTCTGATCCAAATTCTGTGCTGCATCATTCCTTCTGAAATCTGGAATAGCCTCTAGGTGTGGCCATGGAGCAGAGTACAGAAAGCATTCTTTCTCAGCTCCACGAGCCTCTTTCTTTGCTTCCGTCATTCCAGTAACTCTTGATGTTCTGACACTACTCTCCCCATACCCAGGTGCACCAAGGTTCCCAAGCCCCGAGCCTCAAAAGCCCTCTCTAGCCTGGGTTCAAACACTATAGAGGCCAATATGTCCACAACTAACAGAGGAATCCCTGTCAGTCTCAGCCCTCAATTCTGATACCCAAGTTCACACATCATCCCTGAGCTCAGCTCCACATGAGATTCTGAGACTGAGGTCCATCTGCTCTCGAGCTGCGGACATTCTCTGCAAGGTTTTACCTCAACATTGACCTGTTGTCTGCTTAGGCTGCCATCACAGAATACCACAGACTGAATGGCTCAAATGATAGACATTTATTTTCTCAGTTTTAGAGCCTGGAAGCTCAAGGTCAAGTATCAATAGAGTTGGTATCTCCTGAGGGCTCTCTCTTTGGCTATTAGATGGTACCTTCCAGATGTCTCTTCTTATGATGAGGACACCAGGCCTGTTGATTCAGGGGCCCACCTTTATGAACCCCACTTAACTTTAATTACTTTAAGTAATTTAGTGGTCCTCCAAATACAGTCATTGGGGGACAGGGGGCTTCAACGTGTGCATTGGGGGGTGGTGCACAAGTCAGTCCGTAGCAACCACTGAGCTCCTGAAAGGTGGTTGGTCCAGACTGATGTGTGCCCTGGGTGTAATTCATCACAGCTCATTTTGTATCACTTCGTCACTTTTCATCACGTATGAAGAATGGAATAGAGTATTTCATTAATATGTTTCATATTGATTACATGATGAATGGTAACTCTTTGGCTATGTTGGGTTAAACAGGATATAGTATTAGAATTACTTTCACCTGTTTCTTTTTGCTTTTTAATAGTAGTGTGGCTATTCGAACATTTAAAATTACGTGCACGGGTTGCAATTACGTTTCTGCTGGACAGAGGGTGTCGATGTGTGCCTTCGTCCCTTCACCCCGTTCTTCCTCCCCACCGGCCACACCCACACCTTCCAGCCTCCTCTTGGGCTCATCCACCCAGGGCCATCAGCTGTGCTCCTGCACGAGGAAGGGGTGGAGATGCAGACGGGCAGCGGAGACAGGAGCTTCCAGATGAAGGCCATGAAGGAAGGGAGTGTGATGCCCTGACTCGCACGGTGGTCTGGCTCAGAGTGGGAGACACAGAAGATAACGGGCTTTCCACACCTTGTATGTGGGGGCCTGGAGGACCCGCTCTCAGCACATCTTTATATGTTTTGTGCTCAGAGAGTCTCATCTCTTCCTCTGCCTTGAGGTGCTTTGCCCAAAGTCCCATTTATGATCCCACCTTGGAATGTTCCCCGTCCCAGGACAGAGGTAAAAGGTGAGGGGGAGAAAAAGCCCAGCTCTCCACCCAGAGATGACTAAGATAGGGTCCTAGACCTCGGTTTGCTCACGCTGTTGTACAGGAAGGAGTTGGGTGGAGTGGGGGCAGGATATGGAAGGCATTGTGCTTAAGGCCACACGAGGGGCACTTTAGATGCATTATTTCACTCAGTCCGTCTAACGACCTCCTATTATATTCATTTTACAGGTGAGGACACAGAGACTTGGGGAGGTTAAATAACTTCTCCAGCGTTAACCAGCTGGCAAGGTAGCAGAGCCGGTATTTGAGACCAGGTCTGTCTGGCTCTGGGCTACCACGAGGTGCGCCTGGAGTGAAAAGGGAGACTTCTCTGGAGCACATGGGAACTCTCTTGAGTTGGATTCAGAAAGGAGTGCAAAGAGAATTCTAGGCAGTGACTGGCAGGAGTGAGAGTGGAGAGGTTAGTCCAGTACAGGCATTCTTTGAAAAGTCCAACCAGGGGACAACCTCCTGCATGTCTTCTGCTTAATGTTTAGGGTTGGGGGACCTTGGGATTTAGCAAGGACTTAGAATTACGCCCCCCCCCCCCCCCCC
>NW_027530357.1:2777947-2788831 GCF_008692635.1 Crocuta crocuta
AGCCCAGCAATCCCCCCCCCCCCCCCCCAGCCTGTTCATCTCTGTCAGGTCGTCCATGGGTTAATCCTTGTGGGCTCACTCACCGGCTTCGTGCAAGGTCTTTTTTGAGGTTTATTATTTCCTTGTCCATGTACTTGATGCTCTTCATCGGCTTGTCTGGGACCTGACGGGAGGCCAAGAAGCGAAAGAAAAACGTGTTAGTATAACTGTTAAAGAATGGAGCCAGGCTGCAGGAGGCTCATGCATTCATCTAAGATCTCTGACCAGGTTCAAGGGTCCTAGACAGCACAGTGACCTCCTCGACACCAAAGAGGGGCCGTGTACACAGTGGAAGCAACAAGGGCTTTGGAGATTGGCAAACCTGAGCTCTGACCCTCCTTCTTTCCGGTGACTGGCTGTTTGATCTCAGACAAATTACTCAGCCTCTCTGGGCCTGTTTCTCAGCAGAGAGGAGGAATAATTCTTACCTTGTTGGGACAATTCATTGTCCTATTCCTGACTCCTAGCAAGCATTTGATAAATGGAGGCTCTTAATAGTAACATTATACTCAAAGTAAAGCAAAGAATGAAATGTTAATCATCATTGTTGGTGGCATCGGCAGCTGATTTGGAGACGTGAATCTTGTCAATGGTACTTTTCTCCCCTCACCGCCCCTGTAGCCAGATTTTATGAGCGAATTAACCAGGTTCATGGGTTTTTCTTTGCCTTTCCTGTAATCATTTGCCTTGTCTAGCCATAAGGGAAACTTCACAAGACTTAAATTCATTACTCAGGGGTGGATGTGGATACCAGGTCAATGTAAAGAAGAGAGTTAAATTAACTGCATTCTAATATAAAAGTCACTTTTCTCAGCCCCGGTTTCGTGAAACAATAACGAGATCATTATCTGGATTACCCTGCCTGGAAATGAATTCCTGCAGTACTAATTTTTTTTTAAACCAAAGAATGTGAAATTATGGGGAAACAGGCACTTTCAATGAAGCTGATGGAAGAATACGTTGTGGTGACTTTTCTGAAGGGCAATGCGTCGGCGCATACTAAATGCCGCCGAGGTGTGCTCGCCTCAGGGTGTTAACAGTCCTGCTGTTGGGTGTCCTATGGGAATATCCGTTCATAGGCACAGAAATCCATCAACAAAATTGTTCGCTGGGATGCTGCTTGTTAAGAGGAAACTCTCGGAAACTACCTGCTCATCTTCACAATAGAAGACAGGTCAAATAATTATGGTGCATCTAAACAATGGAATAGTATAGAGCAATTAAGTGCGATGAGTGTATAAAGATGGAACATGTATTTATTGACATACAGAAATGTCTGAGTTCTTTGGGAAGTCATGTTACAATTATGTATCACACAATTCTGCTTTTGCTTTCTTGGAAAATGGTCTATGTGGATGGACACGTATCGGAAGATATGGAAAGCCACACCCTCCCAATGCAGCAATTGTCTTGGGGAGTGGGATTATGGTGAATTTTATTTTACTTTTCCTTAGCTTATGTGAAATCCCGATTACTCTGCAATAGATATTACTCAGTTATATGATATACCAAAAGAAAATAATTTATTTAATTTTTTTTAATGTTTATTTTTGAGAGAGAGAGGAGAGACAACATGAGCAGGGGAGGGTCAGAGAGAGAGGGAGACACAGAATCTGAAGCAGGCTCCAGGCTCTGAGGTGGCAGTCAGCACAGAGCCCGACGTGGGGCTGGAACTCACAAACCGTGAGATCGTGACCTGAACTGTGTCCGACTGAACCACCCAGGTACCCAAGATTTTAAAAAGATACACAGCCAAGTGAAGTTTGGCAAAGACTGGTTGGTAACGCTGCATTGAGAATGTTTTTCCAAAGACAGAGTGAGGGCAGGCAGGGGGTATTCACCAACAGAAATCACAGTGCGGACGCGTGGGGTGAGGCACGGTGTTTCCTCAGCAGCTCTCGTCACCCAATTTCACTGAAAATGAAATTGTACTGTGATGCTTGCTGATTTGGGCCTTTTAAGTGGACTGTGGAAGGTGAGGAGTATGGCAGTGTGGTGGGGGGTGGAGAGTGGAGTCTGAAGGCAGGAGAAGGGACTGTCACTGGCCTTCCTGATTCCCAACCCATTTTCTCCTGCGTCACCCAGCACATGTCCTGTGCCAGGCGCTCAGATTAAGAATAGAGAGTGTCAGGAGGCACCTGGGTGGCTCAGTCGGTTAAGCATCCGACTTCGGCTCAGGTCATGATCTCACGGTTCATGGATTCGAGTCCCGCGTCGGGCTCTGTGCTGACAGCCAGCTCAGAGCCTGGAACCTGCTTCAGATTCTGTGTCTCCCTCTCTCTCTGACCCTCCCCTGCTCATGCTTTGTCTCACTCTGTCTCTCAAAAATAAATGTAAAAAAAATTTTTTTTTTTAAAGGATAGAGAGTGTCTAGGGTGCTTAGGTGGCTCCGTCGGTTAAGAATCTGACTTCGGCTCAGGTCATGATCTCACAGTTCATGAGCACGAGCCAAGAAGAAGAAGAAGAATGGAGAGTGTCTCGTAATTCCCCCAGACCACTTGTCACTGCAGCTCCTTCTCACCCACTAAGTAAAGTGTATAAGATACAAAAAAGCATCTGGGTTAGCCTTGAATGAAACTCAACTAGATATGAAATGGTGACCTCATGTAAACTTTATCTCTGTAGTTATTGTTAGTAATGAATTATATAGGTCATATATCTTAATACGCCAGGGTGTTTCAACCCCTGGGCTGAAAATTAATAGCAACCTTGTCAGTTTTCATCTTGAGGGATGGGTGAAGTGGGAGAGGAGACAGACCCCCAAAGAGGCACGTAAGGATCTCCAGAACTACTTTTAAAAACTTCAATGTCCTGGACATTTGCTTTTCTCACACCCCAGTATCCCAGCACCCTCCCTTATGATACTAGCTCCCTCACTAGACCATTTGTTTCCCCCCCCGCCATGGGACACTTGCAGCAGGGGTGGTCCTGAGTGGCTGAAGCCAAACAGTACAGCCCATTCCCCATCACAGTGACTGGTTCAGGAATGGTCATGTGATGTAGTTGGGGCAAATGAGATGCAAGCATACATTTGCCAGGGGGTTCTACAAAGCATGATTCCTAGATCTTCTAAAGAACCACAGGCAGAAAAGTCCTCTTCCCTCATTGACCATAACTGGAGAAGCAGATGATCTGTGGGAGTTGCTGGCAGCCATTTTGTGCTCACGAGGAGCGCCACCTCCAGGTGAAGAAGATATGAGGGAAGGCGGAGAGGAGAGTCAAAGAAAAACTTGTTCCATGATGCCTTGTTGAACTGATCAGGCTTCACTAGACTTTTCATGAACATTTCCTTCATAATTTAAACCAACTTGAATTGGATTTTCTGTTACCTGCAACCATAAGATTTCTATCCAAAAAGATGTCTTGCCTTCAACGTGCCAAGGCAGTCAATAGACTAAGAATTATTTTAACTAGACTTACTCTTCTTTTCTCTTCCCTTCCACTCTTGTGTGGTCAACATCAGACATGCATTCTGGTGTGTTTTGCAGTGAAACCAATGAGATTGGCCATGTTGAGATCAAAGTTTGAAGTCAAGGTTACCTGTCTTCCTAATCCCTCTCTTTTTCTGAACCTTCATTAACTCTTACCTGCAGGACCAAAGTAACTTTTTTAAAAGATATTGTGAATTAAAAATATTTATGAACAAAGAAAAACCAAACACACTCAAATTTCCCTGCCAGATAATTTGAAAATCCAAGGTTGAAACCCTGCTTGAAGTCACAATTGTATACACATCATTCTCTTAAATGTCTCATGTTTTACTCACTCAGGAAACAAATATGATACTGTCCAAATTTCACACATTCCCCTTCCCTGAACCCCCTCCAAATGTTGCCTACTGACAGTTGCCTGTAAAAGAGAATTTGCATTGGCTAGGGCTGGTGCTGACCAATTTATAGCAGTGAAGCCACGTTGTCCCCCCACTTGACACAAAACTTTAGCAGGACAAGATCCAGCCCCCAAATACCTGCAGTTATGTCACCATTTCAGTGAATTCTTAGGAAGCCATCTTCAATGTGACCATTGTTTAATTACAATTATAATAAGCCAGCAATAATAACGGCATTGAATGAGGGAGTTCTGTTGTCAGGACATTTACCAACACTATTTGATATTAGCACAATTAAAAGTATACACAGCATCCAAGAATCACTATCTTCACAGCTTTCTGGAGGGTAGTTTAGCCATGTGTATATGTAGCCTTAAAAACACATATGCTTGTGGTGCCTGAGTGGCTCAGTTGGGTAAGCCTCTGACTTTGGCTCAGGTCATGATCTCACAGTTGGTGAATTCGAGCCCCACGTCAGGCTCTGTGCTGACAGCTTGGAGCTTGAAGCCTGCTTCAGATTCTGTGTCTCCCTCTTTTTCTGCCCCTTACTGTTTGCACTTTCTTTCTCTCTCTCTCTCTCTCTCACACACACAAAATAAATAAATATTAAAAAAAATAAAAAACCACATATGTTCATGCCCGGTAATTCTACTTTTGCCCAGGAAATTTTTCAGCAAGGATAAAAAGATTTGTCCATGGGGATGTCTATCACAGCAGTATTAATAATAGTGAAAAAAAAACATCTAAATGTCTAATAATGAGCATTGAGGGGATAAATCACAGTCCATCCAGATGATAGCATACAATGAATTTTAATTTGGTGCTATTTAATGTTGCTATCGATGTATATTTGTTGCTATGGAAAGGAATATAATTTCAAGTAAAACCACATGTTACAAAAATGTAAAGAGCTTAGATTTAGAGAGTTTTAAGATTCATATTCATAAACATCTATAGATGTTCCTAAAATATATGTACAGTAATACAAATTATGTTTTAAAGTAATGATATATATAGGGGCACCTGGGTGGCTCAGTGGGTTAAGCGGCTGACTTTGGCTCAGGTCATGATCTCATAACTAGAAGGCTCGTGAGTTCAAGACCCGCATTGGGCTCTGTGCTGACAGCTCAGAGCCTGGAGCCTGCTTTGGATTCTGTGTCTCCTCTCTCTCTGCCCCTCCCCTGCTCGCATGCTGTCTCTCTCTCAAAAATAAATAAACATTTAAAAAATTAAATAAAATAATGATATATGGCAAGGTATATATGCAATAACATAATAGGTTTAAAGTAAATCTAACAGATTGTTAATAGGGATATTATTGCAGGGTGTTTGAATTATAGGTAAACATTAATTTTTAATTTGGGTCATCTTTTTCCCATCTTTAAAAATAATTTACCTATATTAATTGTCCAATAAAATAATAGCATTTTCATATTTGTAAAGCAATTCTGACTGATTGTATCAATATAAGTTAAGTGTAAGTTTTCAGGGCTGCTTTAAATTGAATAATCTAAGAGTCTGGAATGATGTAAATTAGGAGATTATTTTAGCACACTGTATCAGGCAGGGTCTAGGCAGGAAACAGAGCTCATGCCAGGTAGTTCAATACAGGGAATTTAATATAGGGAAACAGTTACAAAGGTGTTGGAAGAGTTGAAAAGCAAAATAAGGGATGGCATGACAAGCTAGAGATTCCCCACAGTTGGGGATGGAGGGGCTAAGGAGAGAGGTAGCCTTCAAAAGCCCAATCCAGCCCAATCCACCTGGCAAAAGGTGGGCTCATGGAGGACATGTAGTTTCATTTGGGAGCTGCCACCAGAAGCTGAGTGGGGGAAGGAGAGAAATACTCTGGCTTCTCCCTTCCTCTAACCCTCCAATTTCCTCTTCAGGCCTCCTATTGGCTGAACCCACTTGGAAGTCAGCTGGAAGGGGCACCTGGGAAATGTAGTTCGCAAGGATCAGCCCGCTGTAGGGAGCAGGAAATAAAAATGGAAATGAGGGCCAACATCAAATGGCTGTGGTTATAGTTTATGCTCTGGGTGCTCACTAGTTATTTTTGGACTATAAATCTGGTTCTCCTGATTTATACAGACCCCTTTGCAAATGGCAACTTTGGATATTTCTTATCTTTGGATCTTAAGTTTGAGGTTCTTAGAATTTTCTTTGGCTTACATGCATATCCAGAATTGGGATTATTCTTTGCAGAATTGGGATCATTCTTTCTCTCTCTCAAAATCATGATCACAACACAGGTTTCTAGAGTATCCAGAACCCACCTACTTCTCCCAGTTTCTTTCCCTAGGATATATAGCTGACCCTTGAAGAGCATGGGTTTGAAATGCATGCATCCACTTTTACTCGGACTTCTTACAGAAGAGTACTATAAATGTATTTCCTCTTCTGTATGATTTTCTTAGTAACACTTTCTTTTCCTTAGCTTACTTTATTATAAGAATACAGTATACAACACATATAACACACAAAATGTGTGTTAATTGATTGTTTATGTAATCAGTAAGGCTTGTGGTCAACAGAAGGCTAGTAATAGTTAAGTTTTGGGAGAAGTGAAAAGTTATACACCTATTTTTGACTGTGTTTGTATGCGTAGGGGTGCTGTCAGTGCTCCTAATTCTGTGTTGTTGAAGGATCAGTTGTATCATACATTTTAGATCTTCATAGACCACTTCCTCTTGCACCAGAATTTATATGTCCTCTGCTCCACGCACTTAAGTCCTTATCCTGGATAAACAAACTGATGCTAAACTTTTCCTCCCTGCTGACACTGATTAATGTATCTCCTACCTTGGTAACACATTACTTTGTTTAAGATTGTATTCTGATTCTAAAAACAAAGTAATGAACATTGTGGAAAATCTAGAAAAGATTAAAAAAAGTAAGGAGAAAATAAAAGTCAAATATAACCCCCTCACCATTCCTTTGGATGTCCTTTGCCTTGCTTTCTGTGACTACTTCCAGCCAAGATTCGTAAAAACCATCCTGGGACACTTGACTATAATTTTCTATCTTTGCTTCCCTTGGGAGTGCCATCGGCCTTAAGAGCCTTCAGTTTATTCCATTGACTTGTAGAGTGTAGGGGATGCCTTTATTCTTTGTTTCCTGGAAAACAAAGTCAAACGTCTGCCACGTCCACATTTGCCTACAGCTTGTGTCCTTTTCCTGATTGATCTGTAAATGAGTCTTTGACAGTGTCTGTGAGAAACACCACATGACATCCTGTAATGTGTCAGGTTAAAAGCTGATGAATGTGGGAGGCAGAGCAAGAACATAGCTCATTGGAGCCTTAGCTGGGGATGGATTTGGGGCAGGTACATTCACATTTAATATTCATGTACTATGAATATTCAGATTCAGAGTAACATTTGGAGGCAATTTGGTTTAACCTGACAGGTGAGAAGTGGGAGGTGGCAGGAATGGAAGGAAAGAGCTTTTTCATCTGAAAGACCCAGGTTTGAGTCCTGGCTCTGTCACTTAAGAGTTGAGGAACTTAAGCAATTGCATATCCTCCCCAAGCCTGTTTGCCCATGTGTGAAATGGAGTTAATACTGTCTACCAACAACGTTATTGTTCATCTATGTGCCATACATTATTCTAAGTGTGTTTTTATTTGAAATACATGATTCCATTTAGACCTTGCCATATTATTATCCCCATTTTATAGAAGAACAAGCTGAGGTTTTGAAAAGTGAATGCAACATGCTATCAAGTGGCAAATTCTGGATCTGAACTCAACTTCAAGTGACATCAGAGCATGTATTCTTTATTTTTTTAATGTTTATTTATTCTTTTTTTTTTAATGTTTTTTATTTATTTCTAGGAGAGAGAGAGACAGCGTGAACAGGGGAGGGTCAGAGAGAGAGGGAGTCACAGACTGAAACAGGCTCCAGGCTCCGAGCTGGCAGTCAGCACAGAGCCCGATGCGGGGCTCGAACCCCCGAACCGCGAGATCATGACCTAAGCAAAAGTCGGACGCTTAACCGACTAAGCCACCCAGGCGCCCCTAATGTTTATTTATTCTTGAGAGAATGAGAGACAGCACATGGGCAGGGGAGGGGCAGAGACAGAGAGAGAGAGAGAGACCCAGAATCTGAAGCAGGTTCCAGACTCTGAGCTGTCAACACAGAGCCTGACACAAGGCTCGAACTCACAGACCACAAGATTGTGACCTGAGCTGAAGTCCATCACTCAACGAACTGAGCCACCCAGGTACCCTGGAGCATGTATTCTTAACCATGACTTCATTTTGATTTCCATTTTGCAGAGTGGGGGCTAAATAAGGGATAGCAGTGGCTAGCTATTAATTTAAAGATACTACCTCCAAAGCTTGCCCACTGGATTTTGTCACAAAATTTTTTATATGATGAAACATCAGGATGATTTGTTAGAAAGCCAATCTTTTAAATATCTGTTGTTCTTTGTCTTTTTATCAAAGAATGTTCCAAACCCATCTTTGTTATTTCTTAAAATATGATCTACTTCCTAGAATCAGATTAAGATGGAAATGAATTCCTGCTAAATGTACTTGGGCTGATACAGACATCAGGGGAACAGCTGGGATGCTCTGTCAAGTGCTGAGGGGGAAGGGAGACCATTTGAAAAGCTGAGTGCACAGAGGAGCAAGGAAGATGATTAGCAAATTTCAGACTCATTATGGAGAAGCTGTAAAGAACAAAATAGGCAGAGAATGAGTAGGATCCATGGCAAGGGTATATGCATGAACCCAGAGATCATAGTTTGTAGACTGATATTTAACCTTTGCATGGTTTTATGATGGTGATTGGCACTTTCCTTTGGAGAGAATGAGGTTTTATTATTTTTTTAGTTTTTTTTTTTTTGGTTTTGTTTCTGTTTTATTTTATTTTATTTGTCTTAAAGATATAAGACAGGTACCTACCTATGTAGGGATAACCCAAAACTAGTGACCTCATCCACATGTAGACACTTCAAGCTGAAATAGGAAGTGTGCTATTGAATTCTTTAAAGAATTTATGCCTGGAAGGCAGGGTGCATCCTTTAGAGTATTTTGATTTAACCACTCTTGCTTTTCTCATCTCCCTATGGACCCAGGAGAAACGAAGTGGGAGACCTGGGAAATATTTGGGCCCTGGGGAGAAGTGGGGTAGGGAAAAGGGGATGGTCAACCAGGGGAAATGAGGGAGTCTTCTACTGGGAACCTAATAACAGAATAAGCAACAGGAATCTCTGGGGGAAGTGAGGGATAACAATGGTTCCTGGGAAGGAAGCTTCTGGTCTCCAGCTCCTGACACAATGTCTGACCTTGAGTTCAATCCATCATTTGCTGAATGATGAAATGAATACATCACTGTCTCAAGGTTCAGCCCTATAGGCTAACTGTTAATTACAAAGGGGACAAGGTGCCTGCATAAAGATACCACCTGAACCAGCATGAGCACACTCAGCATCACCAGTGATGGGACAGATTGATGTCATGTGCCCTGAAGCAATGCACTGGGGAGGACACAGTTATCACTTGCATCGTATTTCTTCTTCTTTTTTAGAGTTTATTTATTTCCTTTTGAGAGAGGGAGAGGGAGGGAGAGAATGAACAGGGGAGGAGCTGAGAGAGAAGGAGAGATACAGAATCTCTGTCAGCACAGAGTCTGATTCAGGGTTTGAACCTACGAACCATGAGATCATGACTGGAGTTGAAATCAAGAGTCAGAAGCTCAACCAACTGAGCCACCCAGGAGCCCCACCTACACCGTCGTTCTGTCCCAAATGCCCAGTCTGAATGTGGTCAGGAGGGAATGATCAGAAAAATAAAAAGTGAGGGTCGTTCTACAAAATAAATGACCTAGAATCTTGGAGAACGTCAACATCCATGTCTGTTGGGGCCTCTGAGAAGCAGACACTGAGACAGGAGTACAGGTGGCTTATTGGGATAAGCTGTGAGAGAGAAAAGAGGGAGAGAGCAGGACTGGACAGAGATAGCCTCAGACCATGATGGGGATCTAGACAAAGATCCCACAACGGGTAGTTAGGGCAGAAATAGCCGGCATTCTTTGGATGAGGATGCTGGGTTGATCCTGGTCTCTGAGTTAGGTCCTAAAAGTGCCAACAACTCAAGGTTCTCAGCTACCTGCACTCCTTAGGGCTGAATGGCAAGTTCTTTCTTGGAAAGAGATCCAAGAGACACACCTTCCACTGTGTCAAAAAAAATTTTTTTTGAGAGACAGCATGAGGAGGAGGAGGGGAGAGGGAGAGAGACTCCCATGCAGGCTCAACCCTCAGTGTGGAGCCCAACATGGGGCTTGATCCCACAACCTGCTGGGATCATGACCTGAGTCAAAATCAAGAGTTGGGCGTTTAACTGACTGAGGCACCCAGGCGCCCCTCACGGTGTCAAATCTTATAAACCACCACCCACATCTGTCACCAGCAACATTCACTCTGAGGGACAATGTCCCAACTATGTCAACAGTTTGCCTTGGGACTGGATGGGCAGTCTGGGGTTGGGGGCCTTTTTTTTTTTTTACATTGTTTTATTTAATCCTCATGCCAACCTTTATGAGGTACCCTTATTCCTATTTTGCAGAAAAGGAAACCCAGGATTGGAGAGGTTAAGCCACTTATTCAAGAGCCCATGGATAATCAGTGGTGGAGCTCAGTATCCTGCACTCCTTGACCCTCCCTCCCCATGCTCGTCTAGTTTAGGGGCCAGCAAACAATGGCCTGCTGTTTGCTTTTATGAATAGGGAGTTTTTACTGGAACACATTTATACCTATTTGTTTATGATTGTAAAACCTAGGCGAGTCTGTTTCCCATCTGCAAATGAGAAACAAAGATGTCAGGCTGGTGGTCTGCAGGATTCATTTGATCTGTGCAGTGTTTACAATTATTTGGAATTCATTTCCTACCTTTAGAAAGTATGATCTTTCATATATACAGTCAGACTTCTAGCTGTGCAACAACATAAAGGTTGCAGGCTTTTTTGTTTTGTGGGTGGGGGGTGGTTGGCAGGAGGGGGGTGGTGGGA
>NW_027530357.1:2788872-2808335 GCF_008692635.1 Crocuta crocuta
GCTAAGTCTTGACAATTGACAATTTATTGTGGAATTGTTACACATCGGCACCGTGTTCAGCATTTTATGCCTTCCTTCTTATTTGCTTCTTCCAACAACCCAGTGAGACAGTTATTAATAAACCCATTTTACAGAAGTTCGTCCAAGTTCACACAGCTGGTCAGCTATCACAGCAAGGAATAGAACTCCCCTGTGATGGCTAATTTGAGATGCCAACCTGACTGGGCCACAGGTGCTCAGGTATTCTGTCAGGCACATTCTGGGTGATTCTCTGAGGGTGTTTTGGATGAGTTTAACATCTAAATCAATAGACTGGGTAGAAAAGATTGCCCTTCCTTTTTTTTTTTTTGAAGTGTATTTATTTATTTTGAGAGGAGAGAGAAAGAGAAAGAGAAAAGTGGGGAAGGGGCAGAGAGAGAGAGAGAGGAGAGAGAGCATCCCAAGGGAGAATCCCACTGGTAGTGCAGAGCCTGATGTGGGACCCAAACTCATGAACCATGAGATCATGACCTGAGCCAAAGTCAGATGCTTAACTGACTGAGCCACCCAGGTGCCCCAAAGATTGCCCTTCCTAATGTGGGGTGGGCCTCATCCAATCAGCTGAAGAACAGAACAAAAGCCTCATCTCTCCAGACCCATAAGAGGGAACTCCTCTTGCCTCATTGCCTTTTGGTAATGGGACATTGGATTTTTTTTTTCCTGTCTCTGGACTTGAACTGAAACATTGGCTCTTCCTGGGTCTTGAGCAGGGAGGCTTTCAGTATAGAATATACACCACCAGCGCTCTTGGGTCTCCAGCTTCCCAGATGCAGGTCTTGGGGTCTGGTCAGCCTCCACCATTGCATGAGCCAATTTCTTACAATTAATCTCTTTTTCTACATGCATCCTATTGGCTCCGTTTCTCTGGAGAACTCGAATACATTCAATCTTCCTATAGTTACAACCTGAGTCCTCAACCATTAAGCCTCCCTGAAACTTCAAAGTCTTTTGCAATCCTTTGAGTCAAAGGGAAAGACAACATCATTCGTTATTTGTTTTTTAAACAACCTTATTTTTAAGGAGGGTGATTGGTTAGGAAAGGAGAGGAGTGTGAAGATGCATTCTGGTGAAACAGAGAAAGAGGAGGAAGGGTTCCAGTTGATTAAAGCAGAGTGATAGATCACAGAGGTTGAGGGTAGAGCTGCAGGGCAGGGCAGGGGGTAACTCACATCCAGTAAAGATACACCAGTGTGAAAGACTGTTTTATTGAGATTTCCTCCATGGGGCTCAACATTACCCTCCATTCCATCTCTTCCATGAACCCTCCAGTGAAATCCACATTACACACCAGAATTTTTATTTTTTTAATGTTTTTTTAAATTCATTTCTGAGAGAGAGACAGCATGAGCAGGGGAGGGTCAGAGAGAGAGGGAGACACAGAATCTGAAACAGGCTCCAGGCTGAGCTAGCTGTCAGCACAGAGCCCAACGCGGGGCTCGAACCCACAAACAGTGAGATTATGATCTGAGCCAAAGTCGGACGCTTAACAGACTGAGCCACCCAGGTCCCCCAACACTGAAAGTTTTAGAGTAAGAGTTATGCTTTGAGGGGCCAGGCAAGGTGTGAGCCAGGCACAAGGTGCACAGGGGAGAACAGAGGTGGAGGAGTGTCAGATATGCGGGAATATGAGGATTCAGAGTCTTAGCTTCTTGCCCCTCTAGCTGTCTGACTCCAGGTCTGTTACTCCCCTCTGGACATCAGGGCTCCCACCTGTGACCTTCCCAGTCTTTATCCAAGGAGCCGTGAGGGTACTAAGAGGCACCTCGGTATTTAGGCTTCGTGAACCAAACACGTCAAAGAATGTTACTATCATTATCACTGTATAGTGAGTACGTGGATTTTTTTTAAAAATTGAATCATAAATTAAAGACACAAAATATAACTTGAGTGAGTTATCCTCAAATAAACTCATGAAGGACAGATTAAGGCTATCAACAACCCGAAACTGTCAGAAATGGTAGCGATGCAGTGATATAACAGTAGGTGGCGCTAGATGCCATAGCTTTCAGTCAAGTCCTGGTTTCCTTCAATCTCTCTCTGCCACCCTCCACTTGCACTTGATTGAAATGGAAATTGGCCTCCAGCATCAATGAGACCCCATCAGCCCTGGGATTGAGCTGGTCTGTCAGCAGCCGACGTGCTATATCCACCCAGTTAAGAAAAATTTTTTTTTAATCAGATACATTAATCTTATAAGCTCTTTTGAAAGATGATGTATATGAGGGGCCAGCAATCCAGCTTTTGGGCAGCAGTTGGGAATCCATTCAAAGTCCTGGAGGAGCCTCAGGATATGGGCCCCAGGATGTAACAACCATCTTTTGCCAGTAGCACTTCTGTTTAATAATTATGCCTAAATTTATGCCTAAATAGTTATGCCTAAATTTTTAGTACCTCCACGTGTTTGGAAATGTGTTAGGGTAGAGATGGCAAATGGGCTCTGCCTCCAGTGCCAGGTACAATCGACATTAGAGTCTGGAAGTCCTTGCAGTCTGAGCTCATTAGAAGAATTCTGGGATTGATGAGCCATGTCTGTTGTGGTTCCAGGAAGGAAAAGTAGCATCATGGCACACAACTGCCATCACCATGCCAGGCACTTTACATGCGTGTGGGAGGGGTGTGGGGAAGTCCCCATGTGCCTTCAGTTTCTTTTGTGTCTCGCTGGAGGAAGATGAAGTCAACACCTTTGCAAAATCCCAGTGAATCCCCTGAAGGTCCAAAGAAACCCAGCCTTCCATCGGTTAGTAACTCATTTAACCTCATTACCCACATGAAAAACAGATGCAAAGAGATAAGTTTAGGACAGGAGAGAAAGGGAAAAGAGCCAAGACACAGAATTGCTGGTGGGGGCTTGAATTCCCCTGGCGACGAGCCTTCATGTGCATCCAGGGCTGCTTCTAGATGAATTCTACAATGCTGTCCACAAGGTAGCATTCAATGCCAAGTTACATGGGCCGCATTAGGACACTGAGTGAGGGACCAGAAGTTCAAATACTTCTTAAATACCTGCTATGAGTTAGAAACTGGTCAGGGATATGATGTTGAACGAGATACCCTCCCTGCCCTCAAGTAGCTCATGGTCTAGTTGGGGAGACAGGTATCAAATAGGCAGTTCACCTATAATGTGGTGAAGTTCAGGCACTGACCTCAGGTCAAGCCTGGTCAGGGGAGGTTATTGGCCAAGGTTCTCACTGAGCTGAACACAGGAAGTGGAGAGAGAACTGTTCCAGACAAAGGGAACCAGGAGGAGTTGGAGTGTAAGGTGTGATGGGTAGCGGAGAGGATGATGAAGGGTCTCCTGAAGTCCTCAGGCAGGAGAAAACATGCCCAATACTGGTAGTACTGATGAGAAGCCATGAAAAGCCACTTCAGCTTAGAGATGAGGGCTCTAGCTAAGGACTGAAGATGAAGCCTCCAGTTTTCTTTCATTTTTTACCTTAGTTTTTCTTCAGAATAGGCCTCATTTTCAGATGGTTTAAAAACAAACAAAAAGGTAAATAGTTAAAAAGTATTACTTCTATCTTGTCCTCAAGCTAGTCATTTCCCTCCACAGAGACGACTAAGGCTACCAAGTTCTTGTGTATCCTTCCAGAGAAATTTTACACTTTAATAAGCAAACACATACACACACGTGTGCCCGTGCCCATGCCACCACTTGGATGGGACATTCTTGCCAAGGGCCATTTGGTGTCCTGCTCTGGCCCTATGGGCATCGTGGTGACTGGTCTAGCACCTCTCGTGATGAGCAGATGTTTGTTCCCAGCTGCCCTCGGAGTGATATTTCCAGCCAGTGTGTTCTGGACCAATGTATCCAATCTTGCAAAGGCTCCCTATTGATGAAGGAGCTTTATAGACACAAAACAAAACTGAGAGGCAGCTACAATGTCTCTCACTCTCTCTCCCTCCTTAGAGGATATAATCTCCAGGGGGTAAAAGCTTTTAGTGCTCTGGCTTCAGCCCGAGGATCACTGGGGAAGACAGGTGGGGCAAGGCTTTAGCACCCAGCCTCTACTTCTATTCACAAAGCAAAAGGAAAACTAGCAACTCTTACTTAAAATATTTGTTATAGTCAGCTTACTGCATTACTATGTTTCTTTTTTTTTTTTTAATTTTTTTTAAGGTTTTTTNCTCTCTCTCTGCCCCTCCCCTGCTCATGCTGTCTCTCTCTCCTAGAAATAAATAAAACATTAAAAATTTTTTAAAAAATGGCTATTATGCTTATGTTGTAAATGTGTTCTCTCCTTCCTCTAAATTGTAGCCTTGCAGTGCATACAGGGAGTGTGACCTTGTAATATTGTCTCTTTCATCTCTGGCACAATGCCAAACCAGAGTGGTTTCTTGGCAGTTGTTAGTTGAGTGGGTGGATGAGGCGTTGAAAAGGAAGCTGTCATAGTCTTTGATTTTCAACTTTTAGACTCAACTCATAGACTAAGCCTGGAAAACTAACTATGACTCCAGAACAGAATGTGTGTGGGCTGTCAATCTTGATGATGTAAAAGTAGTACTAAAAGACACAAGGAGAGATGACGAACTAATCCCCTCTATATAAAGTGAAGAGTCAAAGATACTCTCTATGATGAATGGGGTCAGAAATGCAAGTGTAACATAGCTTTATTTAATATAATTTTTAAAATTAAGTTTATTTATTTTGAGAGAGACAGAGAGAGCACAAGCAGGGGAGGGGCAGAGAGAGGAGAGAGAGAATCCCAAGCAGGGTCCACAGGGTCAGTGCAGAGCCTGAGGCGGGGTCCAAACTCATGAAACTGTGAGATCATGACCTGACCTGAAATCAAGAGTTGGGTGCTTAACTGACTGAGTCACCCAGGTGTCCCAAATGTAATATAGTTTTTAAAAAAGATGTTATTTTTTAATTTTTATTTTATTTTATTTATTTTTAATTTTTTTTAATGTTTTATTTATTTCCAGGAGAGAGTGAGAGAGAGAGAAGGCGTGAGCAGGGGAGGGTCAGAGAGAGAGGGAGTCACAGACTGAAACAGGCTCCAGGCTCTGAGCTGGCAGTCAGCACAGAGCCCGATGCGGGGCTCGAACCCACGAACCGCGAGATCATGACCTAAGCGAAAGTCGGACGCTTAACCGACTAAGCCACCCAGGGCCCCTTAATTTTTATTTTAAAATTGAGCAGAAGGTACAAGAGAATTCTCATATATTCCCTGCCCCCACCCCCCCCATGCATAGCCTCTTGGATTATCAGCATTCCTCACTAGAGGGGTGCACTTGTTACAATTGGTGAACCTATATTGACTTGTCATTATTACCCCAAGTTCATGATTTACATTAGGATTCACTCTTCCTATTGCGCATTTTATGGGTTTGGATGAATATATAATGGCATGATAGTATCATATGGAAGAGTTTCACTGCCCTAATAACATATTTCATAAAGTTACAGAATTAACCAGTGGTAGAACTAAAGAGGATACTATTTTGGGGAGGTGGGGCTTGGAGATGGAGACAGAGAGTGTATATGGAGGCCAAGAAGCCAGATCTTCATTTTTCATGGCAGGAAGTCATTAAAGTCTTAAACACATAAGCTGAGAAATAGAATTGCAACTTAAGGGGCGCCTGGGTGGCTTAGTCGGTTAAGTGTCCGACTTTCACTTAGGTCATGATCTAGCGGTTCGTGGGTTCGAGCCCCGCGTCGGGCTCTGTGCTGACTGCCAGCTCAGAGCCTGGAGGCTGCTTCAGTCTGTGACTCCCTCTCTCTCTGACCCTCCCCTGCTCACACTGTCTCTCTCTCTCTCCTAGAAATAAAGAAAACATTAAAAAAAAAAAAGAATTGCAACTTAAGTAATTTGGAAACCTAGATAATTGGAAGAAATAATGGTAAAGAGTTAAAAGTGACAGCCTGGGGAATCCTTCAGGAGGGAGAAGTGGGCTGGGAAGAGGGACTTCTACTCTTTGGTAGAAGACTTTTCATGTTTGTTTGTTTTTTAACCAATACATGTTTTACGTTATTTTTTTTTTAAAAATTAAGATAGTTTGAGAGCCCTGATCGGAATTAAAGTACAGAGACCCACTTTGTTTCTATGAAAACCAACAAGCACAACAAGCTCCTAATATCCATTCTCATTTCGAAGTCAAGACAAAATTAATTTAGAAAAGAAAATACAGGCAGGGAGCAGAGTTAGCAACCTCAGGAAATTCAGGGAAATGTAATTGAGTAAGAATTATCTCCTTAATTACTTCTGACCAAATCAATAACAACGCTAGATGAAAAACCACGGTCATCACCAGTGAGTATCAAGTTACTGAGAAACGAATTGGGGTTCAGACTTGTTTGAAATAGCAAAACACCTGCTTCTCACAGTCAGCAAACAAACATGGTTCCTGGGTGGGGACGGTGAGCGGAGGTGGGAGAGGAAGGTGGCGGTGGCCTGGGATGAGTAACTCCCTTATTGTTTTCAAAGGTGAAAGCCTGCACAGAAAGCCCTTCTCCAAAGAGGTGAAACTGTGGATGCCCTTGATGGTGTGAGATGTTCATCCCCGTCCTTTGCTGGTGCTCACCGGGGAAAGGCCAGTTAGCCATGTAAATTAGAGGGAAGTGAGCCAAACACTCCAGAAGTAGTGAGTGGGAGAGTGTTTTTGTTTTCAGAGCACAAGATTTTATGTCGGAACTCACGGTGTTTTTGAAATCATCTTAGATGTGCCTTTCAGGAGAGGTTTTAAGCATCCTTGTTCCAACAGGGCCCTGCTAGGCACACCTTCTAGATCTTTCTGGGACATGGTATTTTGGCCCGGGTTAAAATTCTGTCAGAAGCTGGGATCTGGCACCATTTGCCTAATCTCATGCAGATGCACCTGTCTCCATTAATAATAGGGTCTTTTGACAATTGCCTGGGGCCTCCTCATTTCTCTCTCATGCTCTATGCCTTGCTGCTGGCTTTCTTCCCCTGGACTTGTCAGTGAGTCATCCCCACTGTCCAGGACACATTGGATATTCTTGGGTTCAAGAAAGATTTGCCGAGTCCTTCTTAGGGTTCCAGCTCGGTGCTAGGATATACACAACGTTCCCAAAGCTCTCACTCAGAGTCTCGTGGGGGGAGGATAGGCAGACAATTAAGCAAAGTACAATGTCATGTAATGTAGGTAGGGGTGGGAGTGGGCCTAGGGCCCATGGGTGCATGTGACCCAGCCAGGGCAGGTGGCAGTCAGGGATGAAGGAAATGACTCCTAGGTCCAAGTAGAGATTAGAAGGATCAGGGGGATAGAAAAGAAGAGGAAGGAAGATGCTGTTCCAGGCAGAGGAACAGAATGTGCAAAGATCTGGAGGTGATAGAGAACCTTCCTAGTTAAGCACAGCTGCTGGAAGCCTGCTCAGACTCCTGGGATTAGAGGTGGGGCACTGATTTGCAGCTCGAGCTGATTAAAGTCCAAAGTTATGCTCTTGGAGGCTTAGCCTGGGAAATCTGCGGACCGACAGCTAGGGCTGCAGTAAACTCCTCCTAAGCACAGACCCAGCAATCACCTTTCTGGGTGAGCCACTTCTCCCAACCTCAATCCATGTGGCTTCAAGGACAGTCACATAATGGAGCCCTGGCCAGTGAAAATATGCCAGCAGCTCCCTGGTCACAGTGAGGGGTTGGTTCTTTAATGAATCTGAGACCCAGTGCACCAATGGCTTTCAATCCCAGGGTACTCGCTGCAGCTTTAGGAAAGAGATCCCTTTCCATAGGGGTTGCTGACCTGGGAGAATGTCAGCCTGGAGCTCTTGGTTGGTCATCTTGGTTACCATTTTTGTAAAGACTACTTCAGAATGAAACCAACACAAGAGAAAACATAAGAGAAAAATATTGTTTGAGCACCTGGACCCAACTATTCCTGAAGCTAGATTTACCTAAGTACTTGTCGTTTACTTGAGACAATATTTTCTCTTTTGCTTTGGTCACTTTGAATTGAGTTTTTCTATCATCAGCAGTCAAAAGGGTCTTGACCACGATTTTGTTCACATATTGCAAATAGTTAACATATTGTGACTAGTCTAGATGACCCCACATTCTACCCCAGGAGAGTTGTACTATTCCCCTGTGGCTAAACTAAAACCACTGGTAGAGCACTGGTTTTAAAGTCATCAGAGATCATCAGCATTGAGAGATTAACCAGCATGGCCCCTCCGTCACATGACAGATATACTAAAGATGGCCACCATTTATTGAAGGCTTACTAAGTTGTGAGGCATGGTTGTAGGAGCTTTGTATGTATAAACTCATTTTGCTCTTGCAACACATTTTGTGGATAGGATTGTTATGAACTCCTTTTCATAGATTAGAAAATGGACTCCCAGAGGGACGCCTAGGTGGCTCAGTCAGTTAAGTGTCTGACTTCGGCTTAGGTCACGATCTCACGGTTTGTGGGTTCAAGCCCCATGTCAGGCTTTGTGCTGACAGCTCAGAGCCTGGAGCCTGTTTCAGATTCTGTGTCTCCGTCTCTTTCTGCCCCTCCCCCATTCATGCTCTGTCTCTCTCTGTCTCAAAAATAAATAAACTATAAAATATTTTTTTAAAAAAGAAAATGGACTCACAGAGAGGTGAAGTAAGTGTACAGACTTGCATGACAAGTAAGGGACAGAAGTGGAGTTGAAATTCGAACTGCAGTTTGGTTCCAAAGCTTTTACTCACCTTGCTCCACTAACAGACAAGCAATCCAAGACCCAGAGAGGCTGAAAATTTTCCTAAGGCCACACAGGAAAGCAGCAGAGACTCAGGACAAGAATACACAGTGCTTTACTTCCCAGTGTGTCACCCAGTAGGTACAATAAATCAAAGGGCAGCTATGAGGGATTTGGAGTCACATAGACTGGCCAGAGTCTTTGGCAAATACAACAGCCCTTTGCGCTTCAGTTTACTCATGCACAGAGCCTACTTCATAGGGTTGTGATGGAGATTTAATGTGCTAATGAGTGTCAAGTTCTCAGGACAGAGCTGAGTTTATGGGGTCTCTCAATAAATGCTAGTTGTTAATGTAATTGTTATAATTAATAAGCTGTGTGGTTAATGAAGGTGTAAAATGCAGGTGTCTGCCACATGACCACGGGCAAGTCGCTGAGTTACAGTGGTCGTTGGTCTCATTGGTAAAATAGGGTTATTATCTGCCCTTTGCTCATGACACCAGAGCATTACGAGGATTAATTAGAAGTTTTATAATGTGCTGTGCACTTTGATGCTCTATAAACAGAGCAATGTGATGGTTGAATATTTATATAATCCCCATTACTAAGAATCTTGAATTGCTTTACTGAAGTTTAAAAAAATTCCAATTTTCCAACGGTGTATAAATCTGTCTGAGTTGAATAAAAGATTGGGCTTTTATTATCTGCCAACAGCTTAGAAACTCAATAGGACTGGGCATCTGGGCATCAGTGGGCTCATTGCAGTACTACAGTCTTGGGAATGGAGAAGGAAATGTTGAGACTGTGGGTCTGTCTCTTCCTCTACATTTGAACTCTTTCAGGGCTAAGACTGAGTCTTGTCCTCCAGTGGATTGCAAGCATAGGGCTTGACATGCAGGAAGAATGGGATGGACTCTTGATGAAGGGAAGGATGGACAGATGGATGGATGTGATCCCTAACCTCTTGATGATAAAAGACTAGGTGGGTCTGGCCCCAAATGCTATGGCCAAAGTAGATGGCCACATCAGGTATTGGACAGAAAGCCACTCAGGTAGCATGACAAGTTGGAAAGGCATTTGGCCCCACACAGAACTCGGTTACCAGCTGTGTGGTCTTGGCCTTGGATCAAATCTCTTTCTCTTCATCTGGGAATGACAGTATTGTCTATTAGGATGCTCTGAGCTGAAAGCAACGTACTCTCCACCTACCCTTGCTTAAACAATAAGGAATGCATTACTTCATGTAACGGGGAGTCCAGAGTAGGATTTGGGGTTGGCTTAGAGGTTCTGTCATGCCACTGAGCTGCCCATAGGGTCAACTTTTCATGGAATCAGCTTCATCCCTAGACATCTTCTCTTCATATTTGTAAAACAGGTGCTGGTAGCAATCAGGGTCAAGCCTTCTTTCCCAAAAACCCTGGCGTATCTTTCCTGTCTCATTGGTCCAAATGGGCTTGAGTTGGTCCATCATTTGAATCCTTGGCTAGGTGAATAAGATTGCCATGACTAGACCCATGCTGTTCAAATGGTGGTCCCATGGACCAGCACCATCAGCATCACTTGACAGCTTTTTATACCTGCAAAGTAATGGGTCATATACAACATCAGGTGAGTCAGGACCTCTGGGGGTGGGGTCCAGGAATCTCCTCCATCAGCTCTTCTAAGGATTCCTCTGCCTGCTAAAGTCTGAGAAACCCTGGGTTACACGAGTCAGCTGGGATGGATGTTGGTGAGTCAGCTACAAAATGTGGATGATAGTGCGGACTTGGGAAGGTTGTTATAAAAGTAGAAATAATAGATATGTAAAGGACTGGCTCACAGTAGGTGCATAATAACTTCTGATTGCCTTCTCTCTCATTCTCTCGTGATATCTAAAATTTATTCTTCCCCATTAACTGTTCTTCTCCCCAGCCCAAGGTCCCAAATATCCTCATGCTGTTCTGATCTATGTAGACTAATTTATACTAAGGTGGGAGTGACATAAGGTATCATTCAGCCTAGTAGCATTTCACCCTGAAAATGGAGTGCGGGGAGTAAGCTGACCAGGATGCCCACCGGCAGCCATCACAGGCAAAAGCTGATGAGCACAGGAAGCTATGGGGTAGGGAAGGCTGACGTGAGTCAGGGTGATGGTGTCAACCTCTGCCCTGCCCTTCCCTCTCTGACTTCAGAGTCCTGTTGGGGCATTCAGGGAGGTACACGGCTCTTCTTGATCTTTGCGTCTTCAAGCTCCAGATTCCCTTTGAAGAATAACAATTAAAAGAAAAAAAAAAACCTAAGTATTAAAAAAAACCCAGCAACACCCAAGTAGATACCAGATATCTGGGCATGATGGGTTCTCTTGGCAGCTTCCTGATTCAGCAGCTGGCTCTGCACGTCAGTCTCAAAGGGAAAAAAGAAGTTGGCCAGTCGTTCGAGGAAACCTTATTCTGAATAAGCTGGAGCTGAAAAGGTCCCTTAATCCCCAGAGAGGAAAAGGCTTCTTTCAGACAGACGGGAGAGCCAGCGAAATGGTGGCAGGGAGAAGGGGATTAATTAAGTTGGAGCCTCAGCCCCTCACTTGAAAGGAGGGTGCCCTTCTGGGTCCTATATGCATCTCCTTCTGAGCTCCCCTGCAGCCTGGGGTGCGCGGGTGTGACCCCAGTTTGTCATCCAGACTTCAGAACAGGTTCTTCATCTCAAGCTAGGGACATGGAAACTCTTTCGTTTGGACTGAGATAAATTGATCGGATTTTCATACCCCACTTCCCTAACCCTATATATTTTTTCTCAATGGTGGGTTCTTAACAAATGATTCTTTTTATTTTAGAAACTGCCTTAGGCATCATGTGGCCCTGCGTGCTGGTTCAGCTTTACCACTGGGTGACCCTGGGTAAGTTTTAACCTCACCGAGCACAAGTGTTCTCACCTATCAGATGAGGACATTCATGATATGGCTTTTTTTTTTTTCAGACATGATGTGAGAATCACAGCTAATGAATTCAAGGCGCCTCACCTGGCATTTAGCGTGTGCTTAATAAATGTTGGCTATTAAGACAATTATGAGCTCTGCCAATAAACTCCCTAGCTCCTGAAGGCTCTAAGCTAATCCTTACTAGAAAAAGCCAGGATGCATTAGAAAACAATCTTAAGAATATAAAGGGATCCTCGAGACAGACTATCAGGTTGTAAAATACTGGCTCCACCACTTAATAGCATCTGTGACCACTTTTATCAATAAACAGAGGAAAAGTGGATGCTTTGGTTTCTGAGATCCTTTCAAACAGGGCTGATTGTTGCCATTACCCCCTCCGCCCTCTGGGGAAGAGACCCACATGTGAAGGAAGCCAGGACTGGAGAGATGTACATACAAGCCCAGGGATGCCGAGGGTCGACAGCAGCACCCGGAAGCTAGGAGAGAGGCGTGGAACGGGCTCTCCCTCCGTCCCTCCAGAAGAAACCAACCCTGCTGATACCTTGATTTTGGCCCTCTGACCTCCCGAACTGTGAGAGAGTAAGTTTTTGTTGTTTTAAGCCACCTAGTTAGTGGTAGTCAAGGCAACCCTAGAATGCTGATATGCCATCTTTCTATAAAACGAACTTGACTATCGCTCTTTTTCTTGAAATCCTTCAGTGGCTCCCCGATGACCCCAAAGCCAAGTCCCAGTTCTTCAGGGTTTTCTGCTGGGAGCCACACGGGCCTCGCCGGATGACGGTCACAGCGAGGAAATGGCAGTGTTTGCACAGCTCCTGCCATGAGAAACGAAAACTGGTATCTCCTTCTGCTACTACTGGCTCATGTTGGAAATGAGCCTGCGGGTATTGACCAGGCCTCACAATATTCCAAATCAAACCGATATTCTCCACATAGATTCCTCATAAGGAAAAGCATATTCCTGCCTTTTCAAATGAGATTTTAGATGAAAGCACTGTGGATGATTGTCAAAAGGCTCTTCCTATGGGCCTTGCAGATCCAAGACTTAGATAATAAAGGGAGTTAAGAACACAAGAGTTACAATTGAGCCTGGCCCTGAGACAAAGAGCCTAACTGAGAGTTAAGGAACAGATAAGGGCAGAACTTCAGTTAACACTTATACCTTTTCTAACTGGTGATGTACGGCAGTCCCTTCCCTAAGGCCTACTTTCCGCAAACACCCTCCCTTACACTGGCGGCTGGGATGAGGATAGGGAAGAGTAGCTAAAACATGACCCAAAAACAAAGGCCGACACATTTAGGGCCTCCATGGTGTTTACACATTCAGCATCAGGTCAAAAGGTTTCCACAAACCACTTATTAACCAGTTTAAAAACATTCGTTCTCTTGTGAGCCAGACAGAATGACTCCTAGCCCATCTATATACAACTTGACCTATGTCCTAATCCTAGTGTTATTAACTTAGAACAAATATGTATGTCATCTTGTTTTTCACTAAGAATACCCTGTGAATTCCTTAATTATAAGATTTACTCAACCTCACTATGATTGGAGTAGTTCTGCAAGAATATTTCTATAAAACCTGTTTCTGTACACTTTCTAAATCATTTTGTCACAATTATCCATTGTAAAAATTCCTTTTTCTGATGTCATGTTATCATTTGACCTATAAATAAAGACACCAAAACCGACAGGACAGAGATGCCTGTCTGGTGATCAGAAAGAATCTCGGGGCTCTCTCGCTCTCTCTCTCACCGACACCGTCCCTCTTCAGGGACCCCTGGACCGGCTGGAGCGGGTCTCCGGCAGTTTTCTGCAGAGCCTCACACACCTGCGTCTGCTGGGCTGTGCCTCTCCCTCCAACACCCTGTCCTCAGCTTCATCTCTCTCGATGCCTTTGAAACATGCACGCTCCCAGGAACCCATTATGTCTCCTTTCTCTCCTCTCTCACTTTGAAAACATCCGCTCATCCTCCGAGACTCCATTTAAATAATACCACCTCTGTGAAGCCTTCCCAAGAACCCCCTTCTTCAATTCTCCCTCCACTGGCCAAGTCAGGCACGCTTCTCTTTGTCCCATTCACATACTGGACGAGCCTCTCTCCTTGCAACACGGAGCTCCATGCATTGGAACTGTTAGATGCATCTGTCCGCTCCTGAGATCCGATGGTCTTGGCCTGGTAAGGGATCAATAAGTGTTTGTGGGTTGACTAAATGACTCTGTGGGAATGTGTAATGAAAGAGGGAGGGGGCTGACATTGCATAGGAGGTACAACAGCCGGAAGTAGCAGAATATGCACAAGATTGAAAAGGATGGGGAGGGTCAAGGTCATCGGTTTTCCTAGTCAATCTTGGGGAGGTCAGTTGCCCATGTTTTGTTACATACTATGCCTTGGGCAGCCATGAGAATTATTGTTTTCTGCAGGGCCAGGAGCCTGCCCACTCTGGGAACAATTAGAAAGAGCAACTGCGCTTTCAGGGGCATGGCTGGAAGCAGGTATAAGACTCTTGTGGGCTTGGCAGGCACCCACGAGTAGGGTCCCTTCATGGACTACCACACAGTGAGGTGGTGGCCGCTAAGCACACGGACACTATCCCCTGTTTCCTCATGCGGCAGAAAGAACCAGTGGAAACGCACTTAGGAAACCAAAGCGGGGGGGGGGGGGGGGGGGGGGGGGGGGGGGGGGGGGGGGGGGGGGGNCTCAAAAGAAAGCAAGAGCATGGACTTTAACGACAGACACAGACTTGAAATCCTCAGCCTTCTACTTCCTGGTGGGGTCTCCCTGGACAAGTGCATTAGCCTCTTGGAGCCTCAGTGTTCTTACCCCTAAAATGGGGAAATTGCCCCCTAATTATGCCTACCTCGTAGGGTACTTGCAACCACTAGAACTAGTGTGTGTAACTCTATGTACTGCTGGCATGTAGCCAGCTGTTAGTAAATGCTATGCTTTTTTTTTTTTTTGTCATCTAGCAAGAGTATTATTAATTCAACAAATATTTTCTGGGGACCCATTAAAGGCTTGTCATTGTTCCCAGATCTTGGGACCCAAAAATGTGTTAGCTCAAGATGCTTGGGGCTGTTAAACACTCTTTGCCAGACCAAAGAAGGCGTGTGCGAGCCTTCTCTTCCTGAAGGTGCTTGTTAATGCCTGATGGTTTCATTGTAGCCCTGCTGGACCAGAAAAGGCCATCTGACCTTTTCTCATCCTGACCACACTGCTGAGGGAAGTTCCATTAAATGAGTCCTTATTTCCTTGTTGGATTCGTTTGCTGAAAAGTCACACAGACACAGGAAGCTACGGACTGATATTTCTCTTCTCTTAAAACCTGCCCCGGTGTGCACGCAGGCGCTACTTCGGAAGCTGTATTCTAAACCACTGGGAGAACATTCTGCCCGCAAAGCTTTTCCCTGTGACTTGCGCTCTGAGGACGAGTTGATTAATCATGTTTGTCTGTGTTTGTCCAAGGCACATTTCAAAAGTCGTTTATGGCGCTACATTTTAAAAACGTAAACATTCCCTCTGGTTAACACAGGTACAAATCTCCGGGATGTGCATTTTAGAGCCCCCAGTATAGGCGGACACTCAGACAACATGAATACTATTTAGGGGTAGTGAACGCAGAACAGGAACCATTCAGAAGATGGGGGACAGCCGCAGAAACTATAAAATGAGAAAATACACCGTGGAACTCTTCGATGGTATTGTGGAATGCGTGTCCCCCCCACCCCCACACACACACCTCCCTGTCAAAAGAAGACTCAGACCATATTTCCTGCACTATGAGCCTAGTCTCCAAAATGGCCCAAATCTCATTTTCACGAATACACATGATTGGGTTTGTCTAACTAGAGGTTTAATGACCTGTAAAATGTATCCTGAGCACCTGGAAACTCTCAGAACTCTTGCACAGCACCTGCACCTCACAACGCGAGGGGCTGTGGAATGTTCAGCTTGGTTTTATTTAAGATACAGAGTCCAGTGTTTGGAAGAAAGAAGCATTTTGCACGAACATGAAGCCCATGTCTTGCTATAACTGAGTCTCATTAAATAGCATGGGTGACTGCAGCCTATGGCATTCTCTAGTTGATTGATTGATTCATTTATTCATCCAATAAATATCTATTGAGCACCACTGTGTGCTACCTAGGCAGCTCAGTCTTTGGAAGACAATGATAATACCAGTGGAGTGGAGCTTTCCTGACTGCTTGCTGTGTGCCCTGGCTTGGACTAAGCACTTGGTGTGCATTCTTTTTACTGAGTGCACCACAAGCTGACGAGGTAAAGGTTACTATTATCATCACCATGTTGCAGGGGAGACTGCAACCAGCCAAGACTAATCAGCCTCGCTTCCAGATTCCCAAGGAAGACTCTGGTTGGCCCAGCTTGGGTCAAGTGTCCACCTCCACTCACAGACAAGGTGAAGAGGGGGTGACTGTGGTGTGTCGTTCAAAGCTGGCCACAGTCCAGAAGAAGGCAGTTCTCAGAGGAGCTGCAGCCACCTTCTTCCACGAATGCTGGTCTGCAGAGAGGGGGTACGGGGAGAGATAAAGGGACAAGAGGCGAATGATGGTGTCCTAGGTGCTGGGACCATTCTCAGGGGGCCACACTGCAACTTCTGCCATTGAATGACACAGGACATCCCTTGTCCTTAGGATAAATTGACCCTTTTTTGATCAAACTTCTCTGAAAGAATTCGTGTTACTAACGACCAAGAGGGCGTGGGTGAGCCGATCTTGAAATAACAGATCTCTGAATATTTCCAAGGCCTTGCTCTGAGTTCTGGCCTCTCTGTCCCTTGCAATGCCTCAAAGCAGGTGAGCACTGAGTGGTCACCAGGCAATCCACAAGCACGCTGCAGGACCCCACTGTAGAAAGCTTCTAGAAGTAGCAACCACGCAATTTTCCAGGGTTCAGAAGGAAGCAAAGACACCAGACCTTCATTTATCCTAATGCAGAAAGGTCCCTTCAACCTACGCATCAAAATTCTCTTAGCTTCCTCCAGGGGTACAAACAATAATAACATGGCAACTCTAACACAGTCTCAGTCACTGACACTTGCTATGTACCAGACCCCGCACCACACACTTTACACACACTGTTCTTTGTGCCATTCACAAGAGCTCTTTCAGGTAGGGATTATTACTTCTGTCATTGTAAAGAGACAGAAACTGAGGCTCAGAATGGTTAGGTAACTTGCCCAAAGTCACACAGCTATGAAGTGTGAGAGTTGGCATTCCAGTGCAGATCAGTCTGAGACTAGAGTCCCAGCTCTAACTTTATTTCCATGCCTATGGCATTGAGCCATTGTCTGGCACCCCGGTAATTTAATGGTTAGTGTCCAAGTCCTCAGAACGTCTTCCATAAATCCTGAAGGCACCTGGAGGTAGATGGCATTTAAGAGAAGATAGCATATAACATGGTACAGCCAACTGTGGAAAAACAGGACCGTTCCTTTAAAAGATTAAAACTAGAATTAGCATATGATCCCGCAGTTCCATTTTCTGGGTATAACTCAGAAGAACCTTATATACCCAGGCAGCTTAGGGTCTAGTAGGAGAAGAAGATATTCAACAAACATTTATTTAGTAATTATGGCAAGTACTACAATGGAAAAGTCTGGTAAGCATAGCAAACACCGTGTTACAGAGGGACCGAGGCTGCTTAGTGACACTTGGAGGAAGGTTTCTTGCGGGGAAGTGATGTCTAAACTAAGACTCAAATAATGACAATGGTGCACGTATTAAGGGAACATTCTAGCATCAAAAGGAGCTGGTGCAAATGTCTGGAGGCGAGAAGGGACTATAGCCCTCGTCCCCTGAATTTTGAGAGTGGCATCAGTGTAGCATTGCACTGAATGGTGAGACCGGAGGGGGAGCCCCTCGCCCCTCTAGGAGAGATGTTTGATGCCCTGTTTATTTTACATGTGCAAATGCACATCCTTACAGAAGAAACCAACTTTCCCTATGGAGAAAGTCTACTCTTTCCCGTGGCCACTCTCAAGAGTCGGGGTCTGAGGGGAGAGAAACATCTTCCTTGCCCCATTTGCATTTTCTGTTAGTTTGCAAGTCCACAACCACGAACAGTAACGTGGGCTACAACCACCCCAAATAGCAGGCTCACTGCACGTGCGCACATGCACATGGTATGTGTGTGTGTGTTTGTGAAAGTGAAGGTGGCAGGGACTCTAACCCTCACATGTCTTAGCCCTGGACCTCCGACCCACCATTGTGTGCAACCCCCTGCCTTCTTCCAATCGGTCCATTCTCCTCTAAATTCGCCTAGGACATCACAGCTTTATGAGCACAAGTAACATATTTGGGAGGTGATCCCAGAAAACACCAGCAAGGGAGTGAAACAAGGAGAGGCAAATGTGCTTATGAGCAAGTAGGTTTCTACTGTGGGTGAGCTGGGCTCATTTCGCTGGGACCCAGAGGAATGGTATAGAGTGAAGGCCAGCAGACTTGTGCGGAAGGGGCCGCACGAAATATTTTAGGCTTTGCAGGGTTTACAGGCTCTGTTGTGAAATTCTACTCTCGTAATGTGAAAGCAGTCATAGACGGTATGTACGATGTATAAACAAGTGGGTGTGGCTCTTTTCCAATAAGACCTTATAATAGCAGGTGGTGACTGGATTCAGCTGCTGAGCTGTGGTTTGTCAAACCTTGGTATAGAACATGCCTCAGACTTGTTGCATCTAAAGGCAGTGCAGACTGGGTCCTTATCCACCACCATTTGTCTGCCGTTGGTGGACGGCTGCTCCCAAGGGCATTACCTTCCTGCCCCTCTTGGACTGCCTCCTACCATAGACGGAGAGAGCTGTGGATGTGCATGGGCCTGGTAAGAGCCAAGGGGACACTGGGGGAGCATGGACGCATCTTCTACATTCCCTAACAGCCACTTAAGGACTAAGCATACAACGAGGAGAAGGCTCAGACAGACGGAGCAATGGTCACACGGCAAGAGGGAGCGGTCATGAGCAAAAAACAGAGCCGGTCCCCATGGCCATCTGTGATATTCTGGGACTCTGAAAGCCAGGACGTTTTCTGTGGTGTTTCCAAAATGTATCGTGATGCCTGGCAAGGCACTTCCCTTCTGAAGCACAGTCACCCTAACCTTTGGAAAGCATGTCACCCTAACATTTCCCACACAACACTATTTCTTTCTTTGTTTCCTGAACTGTTCTGGAAGCCCTTGAGAATCCAAGGAAGGACGAAGATAGATGATTTTAAGTGTTCTTTTTTCTTAACAACCTTTTAAAATTTCTTGATTATGCGTGGCCAGGATGCATATATCGAACTCCCCGCCAATCAATGAAAACACAGCAAGCTATCCAATAGAAAGTAAGGCGAATGATACAAATAGGTAATTCTCAGAAGAGAAAATCCAGACGAACAATAAATACATAGATGATCACCCACCTCATTAGAAGTCAAGTAGATGCAAGAAAACAATGAGATGCCCTCTTTGCCCATCTTATTGGCAAAAATTTCAACATCTTACGAAGAACAGGTGAATATGTGAAGAAATATATTTTCAGGTACTATTGGTAGGCTGCAAATGATACATATTTTCTGGACAGCATATTGATTAATAAAATCCATTTTCTCCCCCATCTTTCTCCACAGTCCAGAGGAGGAATCATGGCGGTCCATGCCAGTCATCACGGTTGGTTGCACTGCCCTTCCAGTGACTGGGGTGTGTGTTAGCTGGCAGCTCAATCCAGGCTGATAGGAAAGCTGAAGATGGTTCAGCAGGGTCACCTAGAACATCCCTAGCTATCAGGGAGGCAGAAGAGAAGGATGGAAATGAGGCACCTGGGTCCATGATGATGGCACCGAGCCCTCAAATTAACCATCTTTGGAACTGACCTACATTAGACTTCTGA
>NW_027530357.1:2808453-2892747 GCF_008692635.1 Crocuta crocuta
GTTGTAAAAAAAAAAAAAAAAAAAAACAAAACCCCTCGTTGCTCAGCCATGCGTTTTCTTTTGTTTGCAGCCCAAACTATCCTAACTGATATAACTGTCTCTCCCATATAGAAATGTGGGTTCATATGCCCAAGGAGGCAACGTACAAGTATTTTATTGTAGCTCCGCATGTAATAACCAGACTTTAGGACTTGCCTGAATGTGCGTCCATAGGGACCTAGTGAAGTAAACTACTGAATTCTGGGCAGCCATTAGAAACAAAAAGGTAAGTTTTTATGTACTGATTCCACCATGCAAAGATCCCCAAGAGTATTCTTAAGATTTAAAATTTGTGCAGTAAGGGATGCCTGGGTAGCTCAGTTGGTTAAGCATCTGACTTCGGCTGAGGTCATGGATTTTGCCATTCGTAAGTTCGAACCCCACGTCTGGTTCTGTGCTGACAGCTCAGGGCCTGGAGCCTGCTTCAGATTCTGTGTCTCCCTTTCTCTGTCTCTCTCTGTCTCTCTCTGTCTCTCTCTCTCTCTCTCTCACACACACACACACACACACACACACACGAAACAGGATAAACATTAAAATTTGTGCAATAAGGGGCACCTGGGTGGCTCAGTCAGTTAAGCCTCTGACTTCAGCTCAGGTCATGATCTCACGGTTCATGAGTTTGAGCCTCCCGTCAGGCTCTGTGCTGACCGCTCGGAGCCTGGAGCCTGTTTCAGATTCTGCATCTCCCCCTCTGCCCCTCCTCTGCTTGTGCTCTTTCTCTCAAAAATAAATGAACATTTAAAATTTTTTAAAAATATGCAATAATACAGTACGATTAGAACTGCACTTATGAAAAACAAAATTATCCTCAAAGTAAAACATGTGTGAAGGTGCCCATGTATACATTTATACGTATGGAGAAAGGGTGGGGGAGGGGCCACATCATACACAAAAATATTTACCTCCAGAGATGGGAGATGGACAGGAAGTCATAGTCAAAAGAGACTTCTGCTTTTATCTGCCTAGCAATTGCCTTTTTTGCAGCACAAACAGATTTTATTTATATGACTTTTGCCATTAAAAGTAATGTATAGAAAACATTCCGCATGCTCATTATGGGAAAATTGAGCAAATTCTAGAATGTACAGATGCAAGTTTTGTTCAAACAATGCAAGCCAGAGGTCTTTTTTTTTTTTCTTTCTTTCCCTAAACCACTATTTCAGGCTAGTAACAAAGGGAAACTTCTCTTCAGGCCCTCAAATGTTTTTCTTGTATGTAACACAATTACCTGGGTAGAGAGTTCAGTGTTTTTAATCAAAAACCCCTTGTCGAGTAGGCAATGCCACTTTTCCTAGCCTGAATAAACAAAGCTTGGTTTGAACTGGGTTTGGAAAACAGAAGAGCTGTATCATTTGGATTGAAGCATGTGTGTGTGTGTGTGTGTGTGTGTGTGTGTGTGTGAGAGAGAGAGAGAGAGAGAGAGAGAGAGAGAGAGAGAGAAAGAGAGAGAGAGAGAGTGACAGAGAGGAGAGAGAGTTGAAGGGAGAGAGGGAAAGATGGGAGGTGGATGAGGTGCTCTGTATATGATTCTGGAAAATTCTCCATTGAAAGATCTGTTCTTTTGTCCCCAAGTTACCAGCTCTTCTCTTTCAACTATTTGGCACCATATGAATTTGACCTTCCAGAGGGAAAGGGCTTCCTGCAGTGCTCAGATGGCCGACGACAGAGTGGGAGGCACGGACGGTACGATAATTGCCGTGCAGTTGTTTCCTACATCTGCCTGGCTCTGATTTCTGGGTTGGGTACCATCAGTTTCAAGGTTTCTGTCATGCTGCCATTAAATCATTGTTTTCTCTCACAATGCCATTTCCGCAAGACCCTGGAGGGAGAATACTGCAGAGCCCCCTAGGATGAGAATGCCACCACCTGGTCATTATGCCCAAGAGCCCTTGAACGGCTGCTCTGAAGACTCACGCCTTTGTTGTGACAGCACAGTGTCTCTCAAGACTGAATGGCTCTGTTGTACCCGGTGTCTCCCCCGTGCTTTTTCAGAGTAGAATTAACATGGCGAGGAAGCAGCCACCAGGGCTAATTTAGAAGGAGAGTTCTGGCAAATGGATGTAAAGAAAAGAAGAATGACAGAGGAAATATTTTTCTGGAACTCAAAAAGGATGCTTCTCTTAGTGTAATACTTATTATTATTTTTACCCCCCAGTGAGAAAGAAAGGCAAAATGTTTTCAGACAGGGTCCTTTTGTCATCTGAAATAAATGGTTGAGAATGGAGAGGTTTGGGGTCCGCTGAACACAGAAGATGAGCTGGGAGGGACAGTCCTGGTGACCAATTCCCAGCAGCCGAGCTGTCGCTGAATGAAGAGGATGCCGGTTGGCTTTTGGCAAAGCACCGAGAAACCAAGGGCCTGTCCCTACTTTTGCGATCAGAATTCATTGGTTCAACAAATATTGGTGGTGGCTTAGTGCCAGGCACTCTTCTGGCCCTGGGGATACGGTAATGAGCCAGGCCAAGTCCCTGTATCCTAGTTGGGCTCCTGGTAGGAAAGAGATGGTGCGCGCAAACCAGGAATTTGAGGAGAGTTGAATAAAGACACTATTTACAAAGGCAGGGCAGGGTGTAGAGACACCTGTAAGGGGTAATGCAGTCCTCTGGGGCTCACGGCAAGCAGTCTCCCCCACTCTTAGGGGCAAAGCCAGAGAGCAGAACCAAACAGGAGAGCTATATGGAGAAAAGGGTCAGGAGCCATGGCCCTTGGTAAAATCATGCCCCATCACATCAACGAGGCAGAAAGGACACAGGGAATAAATACTCTGACCTCTCTCTTCTCCCACCCTTCATCTTCCACTGGTGCCTCCTATAGGCTGAATCCAACCAGGGTCCTGAAAGCAAGGGAGCTCACTGACACAGGCCATGGAGGTCATTCTTTCTGGGCATGGAGCAGGGAGGAGAAGGGTGGTAAGTGGGCCTGGAGAGGCAGGTGGAATATTCCCAGCACAGTCGCTGCCATGATGGAGCTTACATTCCACTTGGCAGAGATGGACAATGAATAAGCCAAGGGCTCTCATGTATAATGTTGCCAGGACCTTCACTAATCCAAGCAGCACCTTTGTGCAAATTAGGAAAAGCCACCTGTCTCCAAAGGCATGCAGCCTTGTGCCAGAGTGTGTGGTTAAGAACTGTAGCATGGCTAGATCTCAGCCCCCATTTACCTTTTGGGTCAATGCCTTGTGTGGGACTACACCCACAAAACACGGTATCCCTAACTGTCAAGGAGTCAAAGTGTCAGACATAAGAAGATCAGGGGCGCCTGGGTGGCTCAGTCGGTTAAGCGTCCGACCTCGGCTCAGTTCGTGATCTCACAGTTCGTGGGTTCAAGCCCCGCGTTGGGCTCTGTGCTGACAGCTCAGAGCCTGGAGCCTGCTTTCGATTCTGTGTCTCCCTCTCTCTTTGCCCCTCCCCCACTCATGCTCTGTTTCTCTCTGTCTAAATAATAAATAAAAACATTAATTTTTTTTTTAAAAAGATCAGGGGACAGTGGTCGAGAAAACAAGGCACGGGATGACACTGGGGTTTCTGTCCATGTTTGAGTGCTCATTGTGCCAGGGCTGTCTGCTTTCCTGTTAACTCTGCTGCCAACCAGAGCCACCACCATGACCCCAGGATGAGCAGGTGACTCACACAAGCACCTTTTCCAGAACTTTAGATTTGGTCCCCCCAGTGATACAAACATGGCTGATGAGGGGCTCTGAGATGGTCCAGAGAGGTTGTGTTCACCCACAACCAGCCCCCCAGGGGCCCCCGCAAACCCTACAGGCAGGCAGAAGCCAGGGCGGGCCGCCAGCTGAAGTTAGTCACTGGTGGGAGCTACCTGGAGCCGGCAGGGGGTGGCCTGGCTGTCTTCTCCCGGCTCCAGCTCCCTGAACTGTAATGAGCAATTTGTCTCTCAGCCTTGATCTGCTGTCAGAGGGGCTGACACGGCCTCCGAGTATTAATTTCTCCTCGAGCTGTCTTACACTGCAGCCAACAGAGGGGCAAAAAATGAACTGAGACTCACTGGGTGCAGAAAGCCCATCACCAGGATGCTTTTATTAGTGGGAAAGCCATGGTGAGGGATGCGGCCCAAAGGGTGCTCCTTTCTTTTATTAAGAAGCAGAATCAAAAAGAAGCAGCAGCAGCATCAGAAGCAGAAGTGGGAAAAAAAAGGAGCAACAGCAGACACTGGACTCCTAATGAAGCATCTTTCATCTGTAGCCACATTTGACATCTTTCTCCCATTCTTCTCTATTATCTGGGGTACCTATGCTCTGTCTCTTTAGAGCGGCCAGGCAGAGCTATTACAGAGAGACCCATGGACCCCCCAGATCTTCTTGTCTGTTTATAGAACATTCACCCCTCTCATGAACATGCCGTCTTGATGGTNGTAAATATTGTGTTTTATTCAAGGATCTGTGGTTGGCAGAAATGGAAACACATTCATCCAACTCAAGGGGAGAAAAGATGGAATCCGATGGCAGGAAAATGTAACTACTTGCTCTGTCTCCTGGGCTCTTCTGAAAGGCACGAGTGCTCAAGACCACTTATTTCTGCACATTTGCTTCCTTATTCTTTCCCAGTTGTGGCAAAATGGTGGTCTCAGCCCTGTAGTTTACTGGACATCACCTCCATCCTCTCTGGCTGCCTGGATCAGTTTTGAAGTCCAAATTTTCAGATGGGAGAATCTGATTGGTGCAGTTTGTATCAGGTGTTTTTCCTCTGGTCCAATCATCTGTGGCTCGGGGGGTGGGAGTATGTAGTGTGTGGGATGTGGGTGGAGCCAGAATGACTTCTCTAGAGCTTCCGGAAAACAGATCTGGATTTAAATGCCCAGTCCTGTAGCTACTTCCAGATCTGTATCCTTCAATTAGTCACTTAATTTATCTAAGACTCAGTGTTTTCATCTGGCACGTGGTGGTGCTGAGATTTACGTCACAAAGCTTTTGGGTGGGTTGAATGGGTCAAGGCATAACTAAATGTGGGTTAACAAATCTGGCACAAATAAATGCCCCGTGAATGTTACCTAGTGGCACCTGCTATAACTTGTCTTCCTCCAACCTCATCTGCTGTGGTAGGGACAGCTCCTATACACTACGGCAATGTGCCACATCCACATCTGCATCTCCTTTCTGCCTTAGGTCTTTCTCCAAAGCCCACAAGTGTGGGGGAGTTGACATCTCAGGGGCAATACCACCCAACAGAGGATGGAAACAAGTAAACAACCCAGTCTCCCATTCTGTGGTGGTTTCCCAGAGGGCTTGCATGGCAGTTGGCCCACAATGGTAACAGGTTCAATGATGCCACCCTTTTTGGACTTGTCTTCCTCTTCATTCCCTCTTCCTGCTCCCCCAATCCTGTTTCTCGGGATCACCTCCCAAATAAACTCCTGCACGCAAAGCCTTGTCTCAGGTTCTGCTTTTGTGTGAACCAAAATTAAAGTAAATAGTAAGTCGTTAGTTGGTTCATTGACCTTGGAGAAGGGTCTAGTGCAGCTCCCACCCACAGCCACTCTTGCAAGCTGAGCCTCAAGAACATGGAAAACAGGTAGGTACAGAGTGGCTCCTCCGTGTGTAAAACTATTGGAGGAATGAATGGCTGATGGGAATGGAGAGAAAATTCCCAAGGGTGTGGACATTTTCAGCTGGCTCTTGGCACAGGAGAAATTAAGTTTCCTATTGACACTGGAGAGTGTCAGGGTGGGTGGGTGGTGGGGTAGTCACAGCTCAGTGGCCCCGTATTTCTGGGGAAGCATAAATATGTTACATCATTGTGGTTTAGAGCACCCCCATGGCTTCCCCTCAAAGTCAAGATCAAGGTCAAAATTCTTTGTAATAGACTTCAAAGACATCCTGGCTGGCCCAAGCATATATCCCCATCTTCCTCTCCCACTATTTGCCTCATACCCTCTGCTCTTTCCTACACTCCCTCATTTGCTCAGCGCTTACTGAATGCCCACTATATGGACTAGCCCCATAGCGTGGACCATACTAGACTTCTTTGAGCTCTTCCTGATTTGTCATGGCTCAGGGACTTCGCAGATACTCTTCCTCCTGCCAGAAACACTTTTCCTTCTGCTCCTTCACCAGTTAGGTGCCACCACCGTACTCTGTATACTCTGTCCCCCTCCTGTGACGGTGGTAAGCTTGTTGGGATGTCACAGAGGGCAGAAGTGATGCCCGTCTTCCTTCCCTTGTATCCAAAGTGTATCTGGCACAAAGTAAGGCCTCAGGCAATGTCTGCTGAATGGTTTAAGTGAATTAAAAAAGGATTGGAAGAGATATCCTTGCCCATGGTCAAACGTGACAGACTGCTGTTGAACTCATTCAGGAAATCTTTTTTTAAAAAAACCTTAATGAGGGGCGCCTGGGTGGCTTAGTCGGGTAAGCGTCCGACTTTCGCTTAGGTCATGATCTCGCAGTTTGCGGGTTCGAGCCCCGCATCTGGCTCTGTGCTGACTGCCAGCTCAGAGCCTGGAGCTGTTTCAGTCTGTGACTCCCTCTCTCTCTGACCCTCCCCTGCTCACGCTGTCTCGGGCTGTGACTCCCTCTCTCTCTGACCCTCCCCTGCTCACGCTGTCTCGGTCTGTCTGTCTCCTAGAAATAAATAAAACATTTAAAAATAAAATAAAATAAAATAAAAAAACCTTAATGACTATTGATAAGAGAAAAAGAATTATGATTAAAGCACCTGAAAATTTGTTCTCTGTTTGCTGAAGGGGAAGAGAAGCATGAATCCGTCCAGGTGAGGCTCAAGTAGTCCCTCTTCTCTCCCTTCCTTCCTCCCACACCCTCTAGTCACCAGCAATAAATCTGGGACAATCACAAGACGGTGCCAGATGCCCTCAGAGAGCCAGCCTGCTTTGTGTTCTCTTATTGCACATTCTTCTGACTTTAGAAAACAAGATCTTTCCTCAAAGGGTCTCTGGTCATAGCACAGGCATCTCCCCATGTCACCTGCTTCAGCTTCTCATGGGAGGTCTGGGGGTTTGAGGCCACAAATCCTTGTCATGAGCTTATAGCACTGACTTTGGAGCCTCACAGGTCTGGCTAGGAGTCCAGGTTCCGCTGCTCACTGGCTAGATGACCTTGGGGGCATGACTTCACCTCTCTGAGCTCCAGCTTCCTCGTCTGTAGGGATGAGGTGGCGATGGCAGAGACTCCTGGAGCCATTGTGAGGTGCAGGGTAGAATGCGTATAGAAATGTTAGCGTGGTACTTGCTGCCCAGGAAGCCGGGATACCCAGCAGTTCTCAGCTGCCATTGAGTCTGAACATCAGGACATCACATGGAGGGGCTTCTCCAAAGGGCATAGAAAGGGAGCTGGCGGATATAATTTGAGAGCAATTATGCCTCAAAACAAATTATCCTGCTGCTTTTGCTCAATTCTTCTTGTAGACGGAGAGCAGCTTCGACAGGAGAAATGTTGACACACCAAGGGCAGAATTAGACCTTCAGGGACATTACGGCTCAGTTCACCACAAAGACCCAAAAGACCATGACAATTAATGGAGATTTCGAGCCAAGGCAAACCAAGAATGGAAATCAGAAAGCTTGGGGACTAAGGGGTTTTGGTTCAATAGGAGAGTAGTATAGAAAATACATTTAATTTTAAAATGATGATGGTATGGTGGAGAGGAAGACAAAACAAGCCTTTTTTATTTTTTTAATTTTTTTTATTTTTTTTTTTTTACAGTAGGCTCCATGCCCAATGTGAGGCTTGAGCTCAGGACCCTATGATTAAGAGTTGTGTGCTCTGCTGACTGAGGCCAGCCAGGCACCCCAAGCCTTCTTTACCTGAATGAGACATTTCACTGATTATGGTAACAGAAGAGATGCCTTGAAGAGTGGTGAGCTCCCTGTGTCTGGATGTATTCCAGTGAAGCTTGCCTGACTTAGGGCACATCTGTCTTCCCCACACTTCAGTCACTTGCAAACCATCCTCAGGAAATTTGTCATTTCTCAGTACCACCAGTATTATCAACTGCTTCCTATGTGTCTTTAAATTGGCTTATTTGAAAACACAGTAAAAAGAAACCTCGATGGCACCAATGCAGGTAGAAAACCATTACTGCGTGTCATAAAGAAAAGTGTCTGTAAATGCAAATACAGTAAAACAAAACAATGTTTGCTGTCACGGCGAGGCAGGTGTGCCCACACGAGGCCCTATCGCTGAGGCTGGACCTCTCTTCCTTAACAGGGAGAGTTACAAGCATTAGAGAGCGAGGCATTAAAGGCTGAACTAGCACTGAACTGGGACTTTCTCCTTTGCATAATAAAAACGGACAAAAGAGAACTGAAAATGATTACCTTTTCCACTATGCGATTTCATGTTACAGTCCGTGTAACACAGAAAAATCACCTCACTGTCTGCTACTGGAGCCTGTCTCATTGTCAGCAAAACCTGTAGGAGAATTCTAGCCCCAAATCTGAGACAAGGTAGGAGATCTAAAATCCCTTCCAACTCAGAGATATTATGACCCCAGGATATAATTTTTTTAATGTTTATTTTGAGAGAGAGCGAGCAGGGGAGGGGCAGAGATAGAGGGGGGGAGAAAGAGAATACCAAGCAGGCTCCATACTGTCAACACAGAGCCCGACGTGGGGCTCGAACTCACAAACCGTGAGATCATGACCTGAGCCTAAATCAAGAGGCAGTCGCTTAACTGACTGATCCACCCAGGCGCCCCGTGGGATAGGCTTTCTTGATAGGAATTTCCCACCCAGTAAATGCTGCTAAATGCTGAACAACCTGCTTTCCAGGGGAGAAAAAGAAACAATAGCCCTGATTGTAGTGTTTGCCAATTCCAGTGACGTCCATACTCCCACCATGATTTCAAGCTACCAACATGATGTCACTGAATACAGAGCTGGGAAGACATGAGAACAGTGTGCACTTGACCGTGTGAGCTGGCACAGCTCAGGACTGTTCTCACCCAACTATGGCTGTCCTCTGAAGGATATAAAGTAAAACTGCGGAGGGGCACCTAGGTGGCTCAGTCAGTTAAGCATCAGACTTCAGCTCAGGTAACGATCTCGTGGTTCCTGAGTTCTGCTCAAGTTATGATCTCACGTTTCTTGAGTTCAAGGCCTGCGTTGGTCTCTGTGTTGATAGTGTGGAGCCTGGAGCCTGCTTCGGATTCTGCGTCTCCCTCTCTCTGCCCCTCCCCCACTCTCACTGTATGTCTCTCAAAAATAAACGCACATCTGTACTTAACTCACATCTGCATTTCACCTGCTATAGGTGCTCAGCTATAGCTTTGCTCTGTGTCCCCAGAAGGTGTTCAGACTCCCACCTGCTTGAATGTGAAGCCTCCACGTGAGGGTTATTACTCCCTCCAGTAGCTTCTCTGAGTCAGTTCACACCAGTCAGCAACCAGCCTTTCCCACATGTCAATCCCCATCTGCATCTAGAGTTTAGATGCAGGCGAATTATTGTGCATCATTGTGACCATTAAATCTCTCCCTGATCTGTCTGCACATTTCACCAGAACTGGGTCTAAATAACATCTTATTGAGGGCCCACTATGTGCCAAACATTCTATCATTGTTAGAGTATCTATTTCACGGAGTGGCAGTGAGGATTGAATAAGACGCTAACCCGTCCCTGCCATGCTATGACATGTTTTCTCTTCAGTCTTGTGTCCCAACAAAGCCCAGAACAGTGCCATGGATCCCTGGAGCCCCCGGTCAACACTCACAAATGGCAGTGAGGAGGCCAAGAGCACCAGATGCAAGCCTGGCTGTTCTTCAGTCCAGCCTGGTCCGCCCAACACCTCCTGGGTCCCCAGACCACAAAGCATTTGAGTGTCCTCCACCTGGAAAATGATGTTCTATATATCATCACTTAAGCTTAATTGTGAGTGGCTTGGAGGACACCCCACGTGGGACGATTTTACACAGGGCTATTATGCCGGCATATGCCTTTCATGATCTGTGGCCATCCGCAGCAGCTATTTTTAGCTTTCTAACATGGCTTTGGCACAAACCCCTGTCATGTTTTTTTTTTCCTTTCTCTTCAATGTCAGAATTGGCCATGTCTGGTCTGACCTCCCCAGGCCAAACTGGGGGGCTCCAGGAAGAGCAGAGACCTGCTGGATGAAGCTGGGCGTCCGATGGCAGTGCTCACTTGATCCTTGAACTACAAGAATGTGTTGGCTCTGGGCTGAGCGTCAACCGTTATCAACATCTTAGATTAGTGGCTCCCCATCATGTACAGAGGTGGGCCTGGCTCTCGGCACACATCCGGCTGGCCCGCTGACTGTGTCTTGACAAGCCTGTGTCAGGGCATAGGGCTTTTCCTGTGATATTATCTAAACTCATGCCTTGAGGAGTTTGGCAAAAGAAAGCAATTTCAGCAAGGCACTTGCCACCTGTTGGGCAGGGGATCAAATTCCAGCTGTGTCCTGGAAGGTAGATGCCATAGTTGACAGACTATGGGTCCAAATCCCATCTGTGACACTCATTATGACCAGTTACAGTCTGAGCCTTAGTTTGTGCATCAGTAAAATGGGATCAATAACACCACCCCTCCCTGGGCTGTTGTAAAGATTAGCTGAGGTACTTAACACCGTGCCTGGAAGATGGGCAGCACTGCTTTATACTTCTTAGCAAAGGCTTTAAGAGCCTGTGTTCACAGAGTTACATGTGGTACAGGAGAAAATGGTTAGAGGTAAACTGGTAAAATGGAAAGACTGTGGAACCACATTGTCGGGCTGTGATTTCAAGTTTGCCCTCCTTCTAGTTGTGTATTAAAGTGGGGGGCACTGGGGAAGGAATCACTGAGCAGTAAACAACATTTACTTCTAGGTTCAGCGGGTGCTTTCGGCCTTATTACATAACATTGTAATTGTTTGCAAGGCTAATATATTTATGTTATCACTTGTGCATGTAATCACTGAGAATTAAAAAAAAAAACAGAATTGGTTATTTGAGTTTCCCAGATTTTTGTGGGTTTTATGACAGTTGAGAAATACTTCTTATTCTACTTCTCTGTCTCTGGTGACTTGGGTTGGAATATCACAGATATGATCCCCATCCACACAGTCTCTTAGCAGCCTGAAGATACTTTCCCTCCTAGGGAGCAGGGCAAGGTCTTTCTCCAGCCCAGAGTCCTTGCAGCCACAGAACACCCCCCAATATTCTGAAATGGGGGAAGTGGCCTCCACTCCCAGTTACTGACACCCCCATTACCTACAGCGTGGCTCCAATGTTGGGAATACATAGGACAAATGGCTTCAAGGATAGGAATCTACGTGAGGATGGAGAATGGGCGGAACAAAGCCAACATCCTGCAATGCCCCTGCCTTGCGCTTAGGTCAACCTCTGAGTCATTTAAAACCAAAGCATTGGAGCTGAGGACACTCACTGCCTGGACAGCCTCTGTCAGTAACGGAGCACCATGAACCCCCTAGGGTCTGGCCATTTCTGCCCATCCTGGGGCTCCTCCAATAGGCAGTCTCTGTTCTGGAACTCTCCATGGGGCTGGTCAAGACTTTCTCAGAGGCGGACTGTAGTCTGATGCTCTTCCTACTCAACACCCCTTCCTATCTTTCCCGTGTGGGACTTCAGCCCAGCCTGAGTGCTTTGCCTGCTCCATCCTGTTCCCTCTGCTCCACTTCTGACTTTCACACGCATCACCCCCAACATATCTCCTGAGCTTCTAGCTCTGTCTTGGACTTGTTTTTCCAAAGGACCCGGGAAACTGACATGGGTACCTATGCCCCTGTGGCCGCAGGGAGCCCACATCTTCCTTGCGGTTAATTGGATGCCTGCAGGTATTTGCGGAAGGCGGCCCAAGAGGAAGCAAGGCGGTAGAGAAAGTCCTGCGGTGTAAGGAGGTTTGGAAAACCCCAATCAGCCGCTCAGAGAGGGAGTCCTCTGCTGCTAGGACCCAGCGGCTGAGCTTCGCCAGGGGAGGCAGAAAGTGGGTTTTCTCTGAAGGTGGCCCCGCTTTCTGAGTTATTAATGAAGTACAGAGAGGAAACGTGTCCAACACACGGATCTGCTCGGGAGAGTGGGTGTGCAGGCCTTCTTCCTACACAGTCCCACTCCTTGGTATAATGTGACCTTTCCGTCTGATTACCAGTCTGCTCTTTTCACCAAAGGAAAGCCGGGAGAAGAGGTATTTTTAGGAGACAATAGTCAAGTTAATTAGGCGGCTCTACATTTGTCAGACTTTACATTAAGAGCTCCGGAGGGAGGGGGTGGCCGTCCGCAGGAGGGCGCCGGGGACTTGATTCATTTTGGAAACGGGCTCCGGGGCCCTTGGGGGCAGCCTCCCGCATTACATTTCATGTGCACCAGAAATACATGAAATTTTAATGACATGGGAGCCACCTCCCCCCTCCACAGCTCCAGACTGTCCATCTCACTGTAAACGGTCACTGTTGTGTGCAGGGAGCCATTAAGGGTGAGGAGAGGCATTGTTTCCCCACTCTCTGACCCCACACCCTGTTAGGGACTGATCCAATCAAACACAGCCTTCGGTGAGCTACCCACAGAGAACTAACGCACGCCCTTATGCGCACAATTCGTCTGTCCACACCAGCACATTCTGCAATGTGGTCCAGAAAGACAGCCAAGGGAGTCTTTCCAGGGACATTATTGGAAGTCAGGTGGGGACAAAGAAATGCTGTGCTGGCTTGTGCAGGTGACTTGGTGTGAGCTGACCATACTGTCTCCTTCCCAGCTTGACCTTGGTGGCTTGGAATTGGCCACAGTGGGGGTATTTACACCACAGAAATAGGCAAACACTACAAACTACCGTCTTTTGTCTCCTATTTATTTTTTCCCCTAGAGACTGGCTGTTAAACATTTACCAGCACATCACTGGGGTAAAGACTTCTGTCTATATAGACCCATTCCTGGGAGGCATTTTCTGCAGACCCCATCATGCCTTTATAGCATTTCTTGCCACACTCTTTCCCAATTGTAATGATGCATGAGTTTACTATTTCTATAATGTTTCCTTGCCTGGTTCTACCACTTGCTACCCCTAAAATTGGGCTAGTTAGGGGACGCCTGGGTGGCTCAGTCCGTTGTGCTTCTGACTTCGGCTCAGGTCATGATCTCACGGTTCGTGGGTTCGAGCCCCGTGTCGGGTTCTGTGCTGACTGCCAGCTCAGAGCCTGGAGCCTGTTTCAGATTCTGTATCTCCCTCTCTCTCTGACCCTCCCCTGTTCATGTTGTCTCTGTCTCTCTCAGAAATAAATAAAACATTAAAAAATAATAATAAAATAAAATTGGGCTAGTTAGTTAACCTCTCTGTGCCTCAGTTTTCTTATCTCTAATATGGGGGTAATAATAGCATCAAAGCTTACTCTGAGAAGGGCTGTTAATACATATATTCGAAAAGGGGCATAATACATATATTGAACATTTTTAAATGTTTATTTTTGAGAGAGAGAGAGAAAGATAGAGTGTAAGAGGGAGGAGGGGCAGAGAGAGACACACACACAGAATCTGAAGCAGGCTCCAGACTCCAATCTCTTAGCATAGAGCCTGGTACAGGGCTTGAACTCACAAATTGTGAGATCATGACCTGAACCGAAGTCGGATGCTTAACCCACTGAGCCACCCAGGCGCCCCCAGAGTTTTAATATATCTAATCCTTACAATAAACCAATGGCGTAGGTATTATTATCCACAAAATAAGGGGAAGGTCCCAAGGTGTCAAGTAGCCGGACGAAAGTCTCCCAGCCAGTAAGTGGCAGAGGCGGGATTGGAACCCAGGGTGTTTGGAATCCCAAAGCCTGTGTGTCCAGCCACCACAGTGAACCCCTCCGCAGCATATGCCTTCTCCTCTGGGCAAGCCGGCTTCCCACCGTGTGGCCTTGGGCAAGCCTTGCTGTTCTGTCAGGAGCAGAAAAAAAATAAAGATGAAGTTCTCATTTCCTTCAAAGAAACCTTTCTTGCTTCCAAGAGAGAGCGGGAAAGGAATTGGTTTAAGTTCATTTGGAATTCGGAGTTCATTATTCGTACACTTAAAGCCTGTCGAGATGACAAATGAAATGTGAAAAATGTAGTCAATCACCCACATGTTTGGTCTCCGCGATGTCAGAACTGGTATACTTCAGAAACATCTGGATGGCTGGAAGAGGGGCCAAGCTGAGCTTCTTTTAATGAGAACTTGGGGGAAATGAATGGGGACCCTCCTCCATTTTACAGATGAGGGAACCCCCACCCCCCAGAGGGGCAACACCTTGCCTGAGGTAACACCCAGCTAGTGGGGGACCGGGGGTATAAGCTCTAACCAGCGCGGCTTCAAACCCATCACATTGTTCTGTGTTGGATGGAATTGTTTGACAGGGTGCCAGGCACCTGTCCCACAGGACTAGGCATGTAGTTAGTGGCGTGGGAATGCACTTCTCATGAAAATGTCTTAACTTGGACAAGCAGGGCTGGTCTGATGAAAAGCCCCATCTGCAAGGGAGGAAACTGAGGCTCAGAGAGGTTGAGTAACTTGCTTAGGGTCACAGAGCTGCTGGTGGGGTGGAATGGGATCAGTCGCCCAGCCTTCCCTTAGGTGAATCTGCCACAACTACCTTTGCTTAAGCACCAGGATAAGGATTGTTTCTCCAGAGTGTATTATGTGCGAGGCATTTAATGACTGAAAAAGAATTGGAAGACTTCCGTTTACCATCGGGGAGTTAATATTGCTCTAGGGTTGGGACCTGACCTGCATTTCAGGACATTTCTGCATCTTAAACCTGACATTTCCCCCTCTGCCTGATCCCATGTTTTCCATAATCCAGACTTCCACTTATAATCATCATAATCTATTGTATAATTTTGTATCATCATCATAATGTATTGTGGTGTCCATATAGATACTTCCTTTTCTTATTATTAACCTGAAGTATCTGTTTAGTTTCCTCCTCAGCAGTAATACCCATGACTCTATGCCTTTCAAGTGCTTGTTAAATTTTTTCTGATGCACCATCAAAATCAACACATAATTATGAAGATTAAAAGTGGCTGCACATATAAAATCATCTTGTTACCACTGGTGGCTTGTACAGCAGCCTCTGGGCAGCATGACCTGGTCGTTGTGTGAACCCTACGTCCTGCCTGCCGGCAAGGTGTCCTCCCCGAGCACCGAGATGCTTCTGAGCATGGAGATTCTTCAGTGGGTGCTGAAGGCTGAAGCACTTTCAGGAAGGTGAGGAGCAAGGCACTGCTTGACTTCCACGGTGTCTTCCTATGTCAATCAGACCTCTAAGATTTTGCCAGATGATGGTCCTGCTCTTAATTTTTGTTACCCTGGCACCCCACGGGGAGGATGGTTCTCAACTACCATGCTGCTTTCTTTTTTTTTTCTATTTTTTTATGTTCATTGTTTATTTATTTATTTATTTATTCATTCATTCATTCATTCATTTTTGAGAGAGACATGGTGTGCAAGTGGGGGAGGGGCAGAGAGAGAGGAAGACACAGAATCCAAAGCAGGCTCCAGGCTCTGAGCTGTCAGCACAGACAACAATGCAGAGCTGGAACTCATGAACTGTGAGATCATGACTTGAGCTGAAGTCGGACGCTCAACCGACTGAGCCACCCAGGCGCTCCTCAGCTACCATGCTTCTTCAGCACCAACTCTAAAAGCTCACAATCCCTTGAAAGATTCACATTATGCCCCAACTTTGCAGACTCAGAGAGGCAATGTGGCACAGCTAGTAAGGCAGAGGAGCCCTGCTTCAAGCCTGGCTTTGTCTAACCTCAAAACCCAGAGTATTAAATATCAGGCTTGAGCCTTCATGCTGGCCTGCATCCTGATGTCATCTCCCACCTGAGATCGGCAGGTTTGGGAGGGTCTTTGGGTGGGATCGTCGCCACAGGAAACCAGCAGAAGTGCCTGTCAACAGTGGATGTAGCGGACGGTACCTCCAACAGAGAGAGAGGGATGGGGTTCTCACCCAGGTTCTGCAGGAGGGAGAGGGAGAATCGCAAGGCAGTGTTTTTCCTGAGACGTAGAGGAGAGCCTACTCCCGAAGAAATGAACAACCTCTGGGGTAAGAAAGCACAGCTGCTTGGAGAAACGGGAAGATGCTGGGGTTTATTTTTGAAAAATATAAATAGCAGCTTGAGGCAGCTTCTGAGATTCAGAAGGTGGGAAGACCAAGGCTCAGACAAGTCATGTCTTAGCCAAGGTTTTACAGCATACAAGTGAGGACCTGGGATTCTAACCCAGGTCTGAGTATAAAGGCAGTTGTTTTTCCTGATACACCAGCCACTGAGTCATTCATTCATTCCACAGCTATTTATTAAGCCATTTCTCTGTCTAGACGTTGGAAAGAGGTTGAGAACTATGAGATTTGGGCACTGGAGACAAATCCCTGGATTTAAGTCTCTCCCCACTAACTTCCCCCCAGGTCCCCACTGGATGCAGGTATCACTTTGGGGTCCTGTATTTTTTGGTTAATTATCTCATATTATCTGCTGATGTAGCACAACTTCACAATCTTGGTCTCTCTCATAGAAGGAATCAATTCCCCAGTGGTGGTTACTTAATGAAGAAATATGAGGATGTTTCAAGATTTGGAATCAGGTAGGGAGAGCAAAAGCACCCAATAGCTGAGGCATCTGGGTTCTAGGGCTCAGGCTGATTAAAAACCTGCTCACATATTCTAAACCTAACAGTTGGAGCACAAGTGTTTTTGACGAAGTGGCCTCTGCCACTTCCAGACCTACACTGTTATCACCAAGCATATGGATTTCAGCCTTTGAGTCCCAGACCCGTGTGGGGATGGCATGGGGGCTTGGGGGATGTCAGAGACGAAGCCAAGATGGACAAGAAGGAACATCCTCAATGCGCCATCCTCAAGGGCCGTGTGACCCCTTCAGATAGATTTCAGACCCTGAAGTACAGGTTTAAAGAGCTGTGTTGCAAAGAGTCCTCTCTCACCCGTCCAACTATGATGTGTTTTTGGGATTGTCGCCTTGTAAATGAGATACAAGGTGTCACCTTTGCAAAGTACTTCTCTTCTCAGCCCGACACGATGTCCTGGATCCGTGCCCAAGCCTAAGTGAGCACGGCAATTCATTATTATGACAACTTAAGCCACAGTCCCAGACGCGGACGGCACTACAGGCATGCCAACAGCTTGACATTTGGCGACTTTGCCAAGAACTCAACAACAATGCGTGATTGTATTTGATATGCTTTCGTTAATTTGTTATGGGTGCGGTGGGTTGGAGAGAAATTGATCTTTAAAAATGAGTTGTGTTGGTTGGAATTGTCTTGAGTGTAGGGATGGGGCCGGTACCAAATCAGATGTCAGGACGGGTTGGGACAGGTCGAGTGACCACTGTTTCTGACACTGTCCCAAAGCTAGATCTGGTCAGGACTTCCCTAGTGTTTATAGAGAGATGTGTGTCTTCCTCTGCAAGCCTAGTTGCTCGTTTGTATTTTCTACCAATCTTCGAAGGCATTTAAGTTTGAAATTCTTGCTTGTAAGATTAAGAAATAAAAGTGAAAACATTTAAAAAAGGGGGGGGATGGGGGTGGCACCTGGGTGGCTCAGTCGGTTAAGCATCCGACTTCAGCTCAGGTCATGATCTCATGGTTTGTGGGTTTGAACTCTGCACCAGGCTCTGTGCTGACAGCTTGGAGCCTGAAGCCTGCTTCTGATTCTGTGTCTCCCGCTGTATCTCTGCCTCTCCCTCACTCATACTCTGTCTCAAAAATAAATAAACATTAGGGGCAACTGCGTGGCTCAGTCGGCTAAGCATCCAACTTCAGCTCAGGTCATGATCTCATGGTTTGTGGGTTCGTGCTGACAGCTAGCTCAGAGCCTGGAGCCTGTCTTCAGATTCTGTGTCTCCCTCTCTCTCTGACCCTCCCCTGCTTATGCTGTCTCTAGCTCTCTCTCAAAAATAAATAAAACATTAAAAATTGTTTTAAATAAATAAACATTAAAAAGTTTAAAGGAAAGAAAGAAATGTGGATAATGAGGCACTTACTGATTCCTTTGCCAGGCCTCTGGACCGTCATTTGATCACATTCATTCATTAGACAATCATCAACTGGCAGCTATTCTATAGCAGGCACTGTGCTGGGTGCCAGGGCAGTGGCGGACAATGGTAATTAACACTTGGTGGGCATTACTTAACTTGCCAGATGCTGTTTCAATGCATGACCCATTTATCCTTGTAAAATAACTCTCATGGTATTATTACTGTTGTCCTCATTTTACAGATGGGGACACTAAGGCTCAGAGAAGTGAAGTAACTTGCCCCTGGTTGCACAGCCGATAAAGCCATATTCTTAACCACCACGCGTCGCTGTTTCTCAGGCAAGAATGATTCCCCGGGACCTTACACCAGCTTTCAACAATTTGTTTGGCTTTAAACTCCTGCCTCTCTCTGAATCTCACCCACTCTGCAGATTTGAGAAACGCAATGTGATACAAGTGTTCTTCAACCCGGTGAAACTGGAAATGCAATTTGTCAGGTCTCCGCTAGCAATTTTCACCCCTTTCTGGACTTCAAGAAAGACTGGTCGGAGATAGGCCTCGGAGTTTTGTGCACCGTAAATCTTTATAAAACTACACTGCAAGCTTCTTCCTCTCCAAATATAGTGACTTCACCAGCCTGGATTCAGCTTCCGTTCCCTCAGTGGAGGTAAGGAAGGCCCCATATAAGGGCGCGCCTGGGACATGTTTTCATGTCCTGGTACAAACCTGCCCGCCTGGTTTTTATCCCTCGGGTCCCTCCTTCTGCAGCTGTGGGTTGGGTTCCTCCTCTGTCGCCCAGGAGAAAAGGTTTTGTCTTTCCTCCTCTCTTTTCTTCCTCCTCCAGAGGTATTAATTAGCAAAAAGCAAGAAAGAAGAAGAAAGAGGAAAAGGAACTGCATCGGCATCAGGCTGACACCAGTGGAGGAAAAGAAGTAATTAGCACCTATTAAATTTGGGGTATTAAAAATAAAATGGCAAGTAAGTGAGGGTAGCCTGAACCGAGGAGCCGCGTGCAACCCTGGCCGCGTTAATTACACTCAGGGAGTCTCCATGGAAACCCAACTTGGGCACATTTATGAACCTGCATTAATTATATGGAAATCTCCGCACTGGAAAGCTGGTGCTCCTAAAGGGCAGGAGATGCGCTCCAGACACCCTGATGTATTCCCGNCTCTCATGATTGCAAACTTTGAGGTCAGAAGTCTGTAGCTCTTCGTTGGTTGGCAAGGACTCACGCTCTGTGCGCTGCCCCTGGCCACCCCAGTCCATCTCCTGCACTGCCCCTGGACCTCCTCATGATCCAGCAGCCAAAGGGTTAAGGGCTGGTCCAGTGTCCTTGCTGTGCGGATGGCTAAACATTTTCCTGTCACTGACCACCCTCCTCAGCTGTTACCAGACAGGAAAGGGAGGCTCAGGCAGCTAGCTGGAGGCTGCAGGGCTATAAAGCATAGATCTGCATCTGGCCCCAGGCAATCCTGCCCTAGAGCTTCCTCTTCCCCCTCTTCTTCCTCTCCTTCTTTCTCCTCCTCCTCCTCCCTCATTTCTTCTTCTTCAACAGCTTTATTGAGATATCATTCACACACCACACAATTCACCCATTTGAAGTGCACATTCCCATGGTGGTTTTAAGTACATTCACCGATCTGTGCAACCAACACCACAGTCAAGGTCAGAATACGTTGGTCAGCTCGAAAATACCTTTAGGTATCGCTCCATTTCCCCCCAGTCTCCTCAGCCCCTGGAAACCACAAGCCTATTTCTGTCTCTATAGATTTTCCTTTCCTGGAATTTGATATGAATGGATCACATGCTATGGGTACTTTTGGGTCTGGTTTCTCTCACAGCACCGTGCTTGCAAGGCTCATCCATGTTGTTGTACGGATCAGTACATCATTCCTTTTTTTGTGGTCAAGTAATATTCCACTGTGTGGATGTGCTCCATCTTGTTTATCTCCCTCTCCCCCCCCCCCCCCCCCACCCCCCCATAATGACCGCTAACGGTGTCTCTGACATTGCCACTGTCCCCNACATGGTGAACTGTACATCACATAAGCTTCTTGAAGGTCACGGTGAAGGGCATACCCGGGACCCAGATCCGGGTCTGCCTCCTGAGCTCATGTATACAAACATGGGATGCTCATTCCCTATTACTAAGGAAAGAAGTGAAGCTCCCACCCGTCAACTTCAGAGCTCAGGGGGGATTTCAGGGTGCAGGATTACCATGTGGGGAAAGAAAGACAATGGGGCGCCTGGGTGGCTCAGTTGGTTAAGCGTCCGACTTCGGCTCAGGTCATGATCTTGCGGTTCATGGGTTCAAGCCCCGCATCGGGCTCTGTGCTGACAGCTAGCTCAGAGCCTGGAGCCTGTTTCAGATTCTATATCTCTCTCTCTCTATGACCCTCCCCTGCTCACGCAGTCTCTCTCTCAGAAATAAATAACATTAAAAATTAAAAAAAAAAAGAAAGAAAGAAAACCAAGAGTGTTCCACAGAGGAATGAGGGGAAAGCTTGACAGTTCTTTCTGGAGAAGTAAAAGGCTGTTATGTGAAGGATGAGGAATGGAATTATTTCAGAGGGTGGGACTAGGGGCCAATGTGAGCTTAGAGAAGTCACTTAACTTCTCTTGTGCCTCAGTTTCCTCTTCTGTAAAATAGGGAGATGATAACAGTATCTACCTTTTAGGGTTTATGGAAGCTAAATTAGTTAATCTTGGGGTGCCTGGGGGGTGCAATTGATTAAGTGTCTGATTCTTGATTTTGGCTCAGGTCATGATCTCACCATCTTGAGACTGAGCCCCACGTTGGGCTCTGTGCTGACAGTGTGGAGCCTGTTTGGGATTTTCTCTCTCTCTGCCCTTTCCCCACTTGTTTGCTCACTTATGCGCGCGTGCTCTCTCTCTCTCAAAATAAATAAATAAACTCAAAAGAAATTAATCTTTGTGACAGTAGTTAGAACAGTGCCTGGCACATGACGCACACAAGAGACACCTTCTGGACTGGCTCGCCTTGATCCTACAGGGACACCGGGGTGGGTCCCTGAAGGCTGTATTCCTTGTGAGAAACAAACGTAAGACCCACTAGCCTTGATCTGGACCTCAGTTTTCCTATCCATCAGATTAGGAGAATTGGCACATGCCTTTGGGGGATGTTAAGATTTTCTCTGATTGCTTGGATTTCCTCATGGAGCGTCACCCCTCCCCCTCCATCCCCAGAGCACAATTTCTCCATCTATATGGAGCGTGGGTCTCTCAGGCCTTCCAGCAGGAAGTGTCTGGCATCCTGTTTCCCACCTGTGCTTCCTCTCCCCTATGACGATGAGTGGATCCTGGATAAACCAAAGGTTTAAAATCAAGGGCTTTGGTGAAAAGCAGAAGGAACTTCTGGTTTCATACCTTTGACCAAGCCATTAAATGTCTGTATGTATCCTCAGTATTCTTTCCTCTAATTTTTTTTTATGTCTTTATTTTATTTTGAGAGACAGAGACAGAGAGTGAGTGGGGAAAGGGCAGAGAGAGAGCGGGAGACACAGAATCTGAAGCAGGCTCCAGGCCCTGAGCTGTCAGCACAGAGCCTGACACGGGGCTCGAACTCACAAGCTGTGAGATCCTGACCTGAGCCGAAGTCGGACACTTAACCGACTGAGCCACCCAGGCGCCCCAATATTCTTTCCTCTAAAATGGGGATAATAGGATCATCTCCCTTCTATGTTTGTTTGGGTGAAGTGAATGAGTTCATGCAAAGCACCTCGATGCAGTTTGCATATAGCAGGTGAGCTCTCAGTGCCTCTTAGCTAGTACTATTACTGGGAGGCTGGGATGTCAGGTGGGAGGTGCAGCTCTTTTAAACATTGCAGTGTCGGCCCCAATGCCCTTTCCTTATTAAGCAGACTCCAATTTGTGAGTTTACCAGAGAGAGACGGTCTCTGATCTCCATCGGCTGTTAGGCACCCGCCTGTGTGTTTGCCATCAAAGTCAGCCTCTGCTAGCATTCTAATCACATCTCCCAGTTAATACCACACATTTCTATGTGAAAAGGAGACAAATTACATGCAGACGACACCAAATATGAAAGCTCCCAGCGACGCTTTCATTGTTCAGGCGACGTTCTCTGCTCACCGCCTCTGAGCATATAAATTAATTGGCAGTACTATTTATCTCACTTTGGTTAACTGATAGATCTCTCTGCCCTTTAGTTGGTAAACATTTTTTGGTATTTCTCTCATCCCACTTTTTTCTAGCTCTTGCCTCTTGACCCCAACACACACGCATCACCACCTCTACCACCACCACCATCATGACCATCAAAGTCTACACTTACATAATGTGACATTGTGGGACAGAAAGCATAGGATTTGATAAATGTAGCAGTGGTGCCTGCTTCTATTTTTAAGCAATTATGTAAACACAAATACAAACAATATGCTAAAGCTTTTTTCTTAGACATTTATTTACTTAATAAATATGTATATACTTGTTAGTGTCCATTGGTCTTTTTTTTCTAATCTACTCCTGTCTCTCCATCTCCCCTGCACCCAGTCTAACCAGAGTTGACCTCAGGTCAGGAGGGAAGCATGGGCGTTGGGGCCAGACGGAGCTGGATTTGAATCCTGACTTATCACTAATGGTGTCATCTGGAACAAGTTATCTCATTTCCCTGAATCTCAGGCTCCTCATTGGTAAAATGGCACTCAAACGCTTGCCATAGTTGTGCTGGGGATTAGATGAAATAATCTATATATATTTTAAATATCTATCACAGCGTCTCTGTCACTGTGTAGATTTCAGCGAGGCACTAATTCTGTCAGCCTTCCATGTGCGCTGAGTGTTCTTTTACACCCCAGACCCTCTTTCAGAATCCACTGTGTCACCCAGCCACCCGCACCATCCGTGATTCTCATCTCACATGCTTCTCCAGGGAGCTTTTCCCGAAGTCCTGGACTAAACTAGGTGTTCCTGCTGTTTGCTCGGTGGCAGCCTGCATTTGCCTTTCTGCAACACACACCATGCTTGAGATTACTTGCCCCACATGGATCTGTCCTCTAGGCTGAAGTTAATACAAGGGCCAGGGCTGTGCTCTGTTCACCAGGATGTGCATGAATTATGAGATGCACTAGCAAATTACTGCTAGCATTGCAGATTCCAAAAAGGATGAAAACCTGGAACCAACCCAAATGTCCATCAATAAGAGAGTGGATACACTTTGATACTTTCATACAATGGAATATAATTCAACAACGACAAAGAGCAAACTAATGGTATATCCAACAGCATGGATGAGTGTCAAAGACATGTCGACTGAAAAAAAGCTAGAGATAGAAGACTATGTATTTTATGATTAAATTCATAGAAAATTGAGAGCAGGCAAAAGTCATCTGCAGTGATAGAAAGTAGATTAGTGGCTGCCTGGGGCTGGGGTGGGAGGAAGGGATTGAATCCAGAGTGGCAGGAGGGACTTTTTTCAGATGATGGAACTGCTCTCTATTTGAATTGGGGTGGTGGGTGGTCATATGGTTGCATAGATTTGTCAAATCTTGAACTGTAGACTTAAAATGTTTGCATTTTATTGTACGTACATTATACTCTGAAAAGTTGATTAAGAAATGAATGAAGCAGGGCTGCCTGGGTGGCTCAGTCGGTTAAGCGTCTGAGCTCAGCTAAGATCATAATCTCACAGTTTGTGGGTTCGAGCCCCACATCAGGTTCTGTGCTGACAGCTCAGAGCCTGCAGCCTGTTTCATATTCTGTCTCCCTCTCTCTCTGCCCCTCCCCCACTAGTGCTCTGTCTCTCTCTCTGTCTCAAAAATAAACTATTAAAAATTTTTTTAAAAAGAAAGAAATGAAGCAAAAAGAACAAAGAAGGAAAAAATGGACAAACAAACAAAAAACGAGTGAAGAAAGGAAGAAGGGCAGCAAGCTTGAATTCTCCCCAGTAAGAGGTTGACTTCAGTTTTTGAGCTGATATGCCAGTTAGAGGAAACTGATTGTTCTCACTGCAACAAGAAGATAAAAGGATAAATGACAAAAATAATATTTTCAAAGACCCCGAAAAGCCATGGAAATAAAAGAAGAAGAGATGGACTAAAATTCCAGAGAGGGAAGACTCCTTTCTAGAAATTATAAAAGCCATCAAACAATGGAATAACATCTTTAGGGTGCTAAAAAGTAAAAACAAAAATCCTTCCCACGTCTAGTTCTGTAGCCAATAAAAATATCCTTCAAAGATGACAGCAAAATAAAGGTTTTACAGACACACAAAAGCTGAGGGAATTTGTCACCAGGAAGCCTGCACCAAAAGAAATACTAAAGCAAGTCTCCAGGCTGGAGGAAGTTGATCCCAGATGGAAATAGGGATCCATAAGAAGTAACAGAGACCAGAAAGAGTAGATGTGCATTCATATTGATAGAAAATCGACTGTTTAAAGCAATAATAATAACTATGTCTTGTGGCTTTATATAAATATAGAAAACAATCATTGTAATAAAAAAGCATTGATAAAATGGACTTCATTACTCATCAGTGGGTGGGCAACATTAAAAAAATAAGAAGAGCCTATGTAGATATACGTACATGTGGCAAAGGACTCATACCCAGGATATATAAAGATTTCCTACAAATCAATAATAAAAAAACCAAATAACCCAATTTAAAAAAAAAGACAGAAAACTCAGGTACTTCACAAAAGAAGAAACCAAATGGCCAATCAACATATAAGAAAAGATGCTCAACATCACTACTCATCAGGGAAATGCAAACTGAAGACATAGTCAGCTGTTACTACCCATCTATCAGAATGGCTAAAATTAAAGAGGCTGGGGGCGCCTGGGTGGCTTAGTGGGTTAAGCGTCCGACTTTTGCTTAGATCATGATCTCGCGGTTCGTGGGTTCGAGCCCCACGTCGGGCTCTGTGCTGACTGCCAGCTCAGAGCCTGGAGCCTATTTTCAGAGTCTGTGTCTCCCTCTCTCTCTGACCCTCCCCTGCTCACGCTGTCTCTCTCTCTCTCTCTCCTAGAAATAAATAAAAATATTTAAAAAAAAATAAAGAGGCTGTTTCAACGAAGATGTGGAACTGGAGCTCTCATACATGGCTGACACTTTGAAATGTTGTTGATTTCTGATAAAACTAAGCATGCTCCTATCCTGTGACCCAACAATTCCTACAAGAATTTTAGCACATAATGTATGTTCACACAAAAGACATAAAGGAATGTCCAAGCAGGTTTATTCATAATAGCCCCACACTGGAACCACCCTATACGTCCATCAATGGTACAGTATATAAATAAGTTATAGTATGTGCAAACAATGAAACACTACCCACCAGTAAAAAAGAATGAACTACTGATAAATTTCACGGATGTAATGGTAGCAAAAGCAGTCAGATGTAAGAGAGAACATGCTCTATGATTTCATGATATGAAGTCCAAGAATGGGCAAAACCAATTTCTGGTGAAAGAAGTTAGAAGAGCCATTGCTTTTGAGTAAGGGCAGCATTGATAAGGAAGAGACTTGAGGGAATCTTCTGGGATATGGGCAAGTTTCCTATCTTGACTGAGGTTGTGGTTACACAGGTATATAGATAGGTAAAATTTAATTGAGTTGCAGCTTAAGATTTGAACATGTAAGTTATACCTCAACAAATAAAATAAAACATCCCCCTACTTTTCCCTTTTGCATATTTCTTTCTTTCTTTTTATTATAGTTTATTGTCAAGTTGGTTTCCATATAACACCCAGTGCTCATCCCAGCAAGTGCCCTCCTCCATGCCCATCACTCATTTTCCCCTCTCCCCCACCCCCTCTCAACCCTCAGTTTATTCTCAGTATTTAAGAGTCTCTTATGGTTTGCCACTCTCCCTCTCCTTAACTATTTTTTCCCCTTCCCCTCCCCTATGGTCCTCTGTTAACTCTTTTGCATATTTAATACAGTCAACCTCTATGTCCTTGAAGTCTTTTTTTTTTTTTTAAGTAAACTCTGTACCCAATGTAGGGCTCAAATTCGTGACCCCAAGATTTAGAGTAATGTGCTTTACCAACTGAGCCAGCCAGACACCCAACCTCCAAATCTTTCTTAAATAAAGACAAGTATATATATAGATAGATATCTAAGTATATCTATCTATCTATTTATCTATCTATATCTATCTATATACCTATATCTATATCTATCTGTATAATTTATATAGATAGATAGATATTGATATTGATATATAGATATTAATATACAAGTATATATAGATTTACAGATATTGATATACAGAAACTTGGATAAATATAGGATTATAATCCTGGCCACGGTGCATATGTGTTTTCCCAGGACAATCTCCAATTATATATGTTGTCCCAGTGTAATTAATTATATCACCTCCTTTTACCCCAATAAGTGTTCAGTTTGGACAAGAAATCACATGGTCACACTCATTGTAATGTACATACAGCACTCACCTTTGCCCTCCACCAAACTATATACATAATGGCCATCTTTCCATGTCTATGTGTTGTGCCCGAATCACGAGTCCCCAGAAACCACCAAGGAGCCGACACCAATGCAAGTACAAAGCCTTTATTACAAGCTCGAGCAGGAGTTCACCCGTCAACCAGAGCAGTGGCAGCAGGGTGAAGCCCCAAACAATAGCGAGCAGGGTTTTTATGGGGTAAGGGACGGGCGTGTTATAGTGCACACGTTGTACGTATAGCACCATCACGTAAGCACCAATCATAATTGTACAGCACCCATGGTAACAGTTTTGACCATTCAGTATCTGTGAGGTGTTCATTACTTTTGGCGGGACCCAATCATGACCTTTGAGAATCCTTTGAAAATGACCAGTTATGAAGTGAGTTCAAAGGGCCCAGGTGGGGTTTAGGCAAGCGGTGAGTGATTAGCTAGTTTGTACAAAGTAACTATCTATAATCCTCAGTCCCTGACTCAGACCACAGGAATGTTTTTAACTTCTTTTGATTGGCTGAGCTGAGGGTGGTCCGAGGGTGGCTTCAGCCTTGAGCAATCTGAGGCTTTTCCTAGACCTGGGGCTGCGTGCAGCCTGAGGTTGCTCTAAATGGAGGCCTTAATCTCAAAATGACGTTACTTAGGCTCCTCATATGCATATGGATCTACCTTATTTATTTTAGTGGCTGCATAATATTCTATAGTATGCATGTACATGATATTATTTGACTCTCCTATCGATGGAGATTTTAGGTTGTCCCCAGTTTTAAAAATAATACTGATGCTGTTGGAGTAGACAGTTTCTGTTTTTGCCTTGTCAGCATTTGGGTTGCCTTCTCTGGATCAAAGCATCTGGGTTTTCTTCTCAAGAACTTACAGTTCCCTCACTCTCAGTGCCTGAAGTTCAGGTGTGGGTGACTCCAATTCTGTTAACTCCAGGGCTGGGCAATATCCAAGCAGATAATTCAGGGATGGGACTCTTAGTGGTTCATTTGGGAAAGAGAAGCTTCTTTTTTCTACAGTTATTAAACCAGAAGGATTTGAGCCTGGAGCTCCTGATGGCCATTTTGACACACGATGGAGAGCTTTTGCATTAGAATAAAATCAGCTCGGATGGAAATGAGGACAGTGAATGTAGGTAGGCAGATTCCTGATGACTTCGTCTAAGCTCCCAGATCCTGCTAAATCCCCTGAAGCCATACTCCCTAGAGTTTTCTGTAATGTGAATCTCTAATACCTCCTCACCTTTTTGTTTGCTTATGCAAGTTTGAGGAGGTTTTTGTCACTGACAACTAAAATATTTCTGACAAAATATAACTATAATAAGCATCTTGTGTGTATGTGTGCGTGTACTCAAGAACGTATACAGTTCTTGAACATATACATATACATATATTCAAGAATGTATGCATATTTTAAATCTATTTTGTATATATTTTTTGAATGTATGTAAATTTTTTTCTTTTTAAATGTTCATTTATTTATTTTTTGAGAGAGAGAGTGCAAGTAGGGGAGGGACAGAAAGAGAGGGAGAGAGAGAATCCCAAGCTGGCTCCAGGCTGACAGCGTGGAGCCCAACATGGGGCTTGATATCACAAACCAGTGAGATATGATCTGAGCCTAAATTAAGAGTTGGACGCTTAACTGACTGAGCCACCCAGGTGCCTCTACAAGTATCGATTCTTGAGAACTGTACTTATAGGAACATTTTTGTGTGATCAATACCTAAAAGTGAAATGGTTAAGTAAAGAATCTTAATGTATTTAAAACTGAAGAGCCTGAAATTAAGTCCTCCATTAAGAGCAACCTCGGGCTGCACGTAGCCCCAGATCCAGGAAAAGCTTCAGCTGAAACCACCCTCGGATCACCCAATCAAAAGAAATGTGTAACATTCCTGTGGTCTGAGTCAGGGCTGAGAACTGGAGGTAGTTACTCTGTACAAACTAGCCAATCACTCACCGCTTGCCTAAACCCCACCTAGGCCGTTTGAGCTCACCTCATAATTGGTCATTTTCAAAGGATTCTCAAAGGTCATGATTAGGTCCCGCCAAAAGTAACGGATGCCTCACGGATACTGAATGGTCAAAACTATAACCATGGATGTTCTACAATTATGACTGGTGCTTATGTGATGATGCAAAACGTACAACGTGTGCACTGTAACACCCCTGTCCCTTACCCCATAAAAACCCTGCTTGCCATTGTTCGAGGTTTCACTTTGCTGCCGCTGCGCTGGTAGACTGGTGAGCCCCTGCTCAAGCTTGTAATAAAGACCCTTATGTTCTTGCATCGGTGACAGCTCCTTAGGGGTCTCAGGGGACTCATGATTCGGGCACAACTAAACCATGCTCCAAAAATGTGCAGATTTTCACTCCCGCCCTCACTGTTCGAAAGTGCCAGTTTTCCCACACCTGCCAGTGGGACTTAGATGTGTATGTTATACTTCAATAAAAAGTGGTTTTCTTTTAAAGCATTTGGGTGAGAATAAAAGGATTTTGGAAAAAAATCTAATAGTGGGAAAAGACTTCAGAACATACAGGTAAATTCTAGAAACTCCAAAATTGGTCCTGACACCAGATATTGCAATGATGAGAGGCCAATTCTTCAAGCCTTTGTTACAAACCCACAGTGAAGCATCTGATATATTTCCCATTTGCATTGCCCAGAATTTAATCTCCGGACAGACACAGGAATATAGTGAAAAATGGACCAGGAATCAACAAAGGAGGGAAACTTTGGGGAAAGTTGACCACAGTGTATGTATCTTGGGGGTGGTATTGTATTGTGAAGGAAGAGAATTCTGGTCACATTTTGCACTAGACTTTAGAGAAAGATGTTTTTAAAAGTCTGATTAAAAGGTTCAGAGGAACTCATGGCCAAGGCTCTTTTAGAAAGAAATGTGGTGCTAGATGGGTGGGTACTCTGGAAAATGAAATTTTGAATGAAATGGATGAAATGGATAAGAATGAATGAATAGGAGTGAAATGAAATGAGTAAGTAAGCAAAGTTCTTTTTTTTTTTAATGTTTATTTTTTGAGGGAGAGAGCCAAAGAGTGAGCAGAGGAAGGACAGGGAGAGAGGGAGTCACAGAATCCAAAGCAGGCTCCAGGAACTGAGCTTTCAGCACAGAGCCTGATGCGGGGCTAGAATTCATGAACCATGAGATCATGACCTGAGCTGAAGTCAGATGCGTAACTGACTGACCCACCCAGGTGCTCCAGGAAGCAAAGTTCTGATAACAAAACAAAGGGACAGCATTTAAGGAAACCGAGTCTTTTATAAAGCACCAGTAGGCTAGAGAGTCAAAGAGATTTCACCAAAGATGGCAGGGATGGCGTGTTCCCAGAAGTGGATGGACTTCTAGAATATATATATATATATATGTATATATATATATATATATATATATATAGCAAAAGCAATATGTTTTTAAATAGGATCTGTATTGTTTAGAGTAAGTGGATGTACAAGGAGATAATAAATAGGTGCACTCCTTGGGGCAGATCTTGAAGTAATTTATTCAACAAATGTTTATTGTCTTCCATGAGGCTGGCACGTAATAGATGCCCTGCAATCGTTGTTGAATGAATCGGTGAATTCAAAGAGCGTTAGTGGCGCTCCCTGCTTCAGTGACCCTCTCTGTTGGTGGTAACACAAGACTCCTGAGCAGATGTGAGATGGAAGCTGTGACTATAGAGTTGGGGAGGGAGGAGGCAAGCCAGAGAAAGCTTCCTGAAGCAAAGAAGTTCCTAATCTGTCATGTTTTTTTTTAATTTAAAAAAATGTTTTATTTATTTTTGAGACACACACACACACACACACACACGCACGAGTGTGAGTGGGGGAGGGGCAGAGAGAGAGGGAGACACAGAATCCAAAGCAGGTTTCAGGCTCTGAACCATCAGCACAGAGCCTGACGCGGGGCTCGAACCCATGAGCTGTGAGATTATGACCTGAGCCGAAACCAGACGCCTAACCAACGGAGCCACCCAGGCGCCACTGTCTTGTTTTAACAAGCCCTGAACATCTGCTGGGACCCAGTCAGCATTTTTATCAGCAACTAGGAAGACAATGTAGATCAGACCACATCTAAGTACTGCACCCACCTCTGGTCAGCCCTCCCTTAGACAGACCAAGGTCCTCTGGCTACCTAATTATTAGGATCCTGAATGCAGGCATTGCCTTTATCCTCATTTCACCAATAACAAAACTGAGGCTTGGAGCAAGAGGTGATTTGCCCAAGGGCATACAGCTGGGCAGTAGCAGAACGGGGTTCATCCTCCGTCAGGCAGACTCCAGAGCCAGCAACGTTATAGTCACATTCTCCTACTTTGGCTACATAGCCGGATAGATGCCCTTCGAGGTTTCTCTGTGACTGTGTGGTTCTAGGTCATAGCCCCTCATCTTCAAAATTTCTCAGAACTAGGGAATCTGTCAGTCGGGATTGTTCTGCTTCCTGAACCTATAGAAGAAATTCTTCGGCTTGGGTTCTGTGGGCCTGAAATCTACTTCTATGCGAAAACGAAGACGTAGGTCTGAGTGCTTGGTGACCCTGACCAAATCAGCAGCAACAGCACGCTGGTAAATTCGCTTCCACACGGCTGTACCATTTCTGCCTTGAACCCACTGGGCCTCTGTGTTGTCTATTCATTTTTAAAAATTCATTTGGGGCCAATAATATGCTTTGTCGAGATCCCGGCTTTGTAAAATGAAGGAATTAGCTGCAATGACATCGCGTGGTCTATATTAATGAGTTATAACTGGATATGAAGTTCATTAACAAAACAAACCCCCTATTTGCCTGTAGCCCTGTGCTCTGTCTCTAGCTGGAGAGAAAGCTCCTTTTTCTTTGTTAAAGCAGAAAAGCCAAGCTTCAGAAAACGGTGATTTATGCTGAAAAAGCCTTAACCGACACAGCATGAATTGTGGTCCTGTCATTTACAGCCGGAAACACCCTCATACTCTTCTGCTTTCGGTTTAAAACATTACCGGGTCCACTCTGTTATCAATCTTATCCAACGATCTATTTACCTAAAGTACACAATTACGGAACAGGCTCCATTACAATCCCTGCAATCCAGGGCAGACGAAAGAGCATTAATGAAACCGTGTGTCTGCGGATTGGATGGGTTAGCAATTGGTCTGAAATGCCGCCTTCCCCTGGTGACCAAGTGGCCAGGCTGTCCAGGGTTTCTCTCTCTCTCTCTCTTTTAAGTTTATGTATTTTGAGAGAGAAAGAGAGAGCACACATGAATTGGGGGGAGGGGGCGGGGAGGGCCAGAGAGAGGAGAGAGAATCCCGCACTGTCAGCCCAGAGCCTGACACCGGGCTGGAACTCAGTTCGTGACTCGAGCCGAAGTCGGATGCTTAACTGACTGAGCCACCAAGGCGCCCCTCTTTTTCTCTTTTTAAACCCATGAAATTGCTACAAGAACTAACAAAGCTAAAAAGAAGCATAGGAAGGGCTAACAAATACTTTGTCAGTGTTACGATACAAAGAAGAGTGAGGGAAGAGGAGGGGGGTAGACAGAGACCGACAGAGACCCGTAGCTTCCAAACTTGCAGAGCAATAACCACTTTCTGGGCAGTGGCGGTTTTTGATTTTCCCTGAATTGGGGCTGGCTGCTTCGGGGGGGTGTCTGACCTCTGACCAACATCACTGCCTCTTCATTGAGGGCCCTAGCCTTAATTTCAGGTCCTTTAGGTGCCAGAAGTGGCTATCATCCTTCCCAGGCAGACAAGGAACAAGAGTCTGGCTTCCTTTCAAGTCGATTTGCAGTAGGACCATGTTCTAATATCAAAAAGGAAGAAAAAGGACACTTTGTTTTGTGAGTAACCATGAGACGGCTGCATTTGATGTGACTTCTGTGGGCAGTGTGACACTCTCCCCCAGGAAGCTCCTGTCACTTCTGATGAGCTCAGAAAGGCTTTGGTGACTGGAGGAGGTGGGCTGTAGCACTGTGGTCTGGAACTGAATTTGGAGACTTGAGGATGAAGCCGGTCCCCATCCCAGTGGATATTAACAGCTCTGGGCAGGCAGCGAGCAGGACGAAACAAGACTTTGGGACAAGACCGGCCTGGGTTTGAGTCTCGGCCTGTCTATCACCCGAGTCACCATTTTTCTTACCTGCGAAATGGAGGTGGTAACTCTCCCCTCACAGGCTCGCCATAAGACCTTGTGATAATGTTTGCAAACCACCTGGCACACTGTGAACCCTCGGTACTTGGCGGGATAGCCAGAGGTACTAACAGGTAAGATAGTATAGACCGGGGAGCTTGATACCATGACCATCACGCTCCACATGAAAGAGAGCAAGACTGCCTGGGAGGAATCTTTGAGCTGTAGGAGAATGGGTCCCTCCATCCTTATCCACTTGGAGAATGTACAAACAAAGAGCGGAAAGGGAGAGAGGGATTTCTGGAGGGAATTTCTTCCACAACATCTGCTGGTGTACTTTGAATCCCGACCCCAAAGGGAGGAGGATGCGTCATCTTTCACTTCAAACCAAATGACAGAGGGGAATTGGTGGCAATGTTCAGGAGCTTAAGGTATAGATTCCCTGCAGCTGGGGGACTGGTGGGCTGGCCCCTGGCCCTCTCCTGGAAAACCCCAAGGACATGGGGCGCCTGGGTGGCTCAGTCGGTTAAGCATCCGACTTCGACTAAGGTCACAATCTCACAGTCCATGGGTTCGACCCCCACGTCGGGCTCTGTGCTGACAGCTCAGAGCTTGGAGCCTGCTTCAGATTCTGGGTCTCCCTCTCTCTCTGCTCCTCCCCTACTCACTCTCTGTCTCTGTCTCTCATAATAAAGACATAAAAAAAAATTTAAAAAAAGAAAAGAAAGGAAAACCCCAAGGACAGAGGCAGGCTAGGGAGCGCTCCTGGGGCTGGGTCTGGATTAGGAAGTGGTGCTTCTCTCTGATGGCGTGTCAAGCATGCGTGAAACCTGGGCACCAGATGGGACACCCCAGGCAGGAATATCAACCTGGGGTTCTGCCTGCAACGATTCCCACCAGAAGCCCAGGAGACTCCAGGGTCGGGAGTCAGGGTGGAGCAGACTACTGGTAAACGTAAACCGGAATCTGAGGGGAGTGCCTCCAGTAGACAGTGTGTGGGGAGCTGCAATGATTTGGAAGGCTGCAGTAGAGAACTTCCAAAGGGCCCACAGACGTGCCTTCAGGAGAGAAGAGCCAGCTTTGGACATCTGCTAGGTCCTAGAAGAATACAGACCTCTTATGGTAGTACCTGTGAGAACTTTCCTGTGCTCCCTATTTTTCTTTCCAGCCAACACAGAAAGCTAAGGGAAGAGGGGCATCTCTGCAGGTAAAGGAAGGGGCATGCCTCACACTGTCCTCACTGGGGGCAGGTGGCCTGCAGGAAGCCACTCTTCTCCTTGAAGGAAGGTTGAAGCAGTGCTTAACACATTAACACCTGGAATAAATGCTTTTAATTTCTCAGTCGTGACTATCTGTGGCTTAGAGAGGCTACGATGCTGGCTACCACACAAGGGCAAGCAGAAAAGGCACTGGATACATTGTCTTTACACCGGGGCAGAGAAAAGCTTCCCTTGCTGAAAATTGTTGAAGGGGGGGCTGTGTGCAAAAATAACTTCGTGTTTTGATTCGATCCCAGGCTTCATTCAGTGGACAGGTTGCTATCGTAATGCTGGCATTGCAAAAGGTGGGGCGGAGGCTTTGTGAGTTTTTTTGGCAGTGGGCTGGGGAGACAGGAGGGTCCTGTGCAGTGTGTCGGTTGCTAACTTCAAGGACTTCTAGGGTGACTGGAGTACCCTTGTAACAACCCCCTGGACTTTGACCTTGACCAGTGAGGACAAGCTAGAGGTGAATAGCCTATGAGATCCAGTCAGTATTGACTCTACTTCCCCAAAGCCCCTCCATGCAGGTGGTTTTCCTTCTTCAATGCTCTTCTTTTGAGAGTGGGGACATATTTTCCCTCAGCCCACCCACCCTCAGAAAAAGTCAGGCTTATTTTGCAGAGTAATACATAGTGGTTAAGAACGGGGGCTTTGCAGCCTGACCCAACTTGGGTTCCAGTGGCAGATGGACCACTAACTAGCCATGGGACTCTGGCCAAATTACTTAACTTCTCTTAGCCTCAGTTTGCTCACTTGCACAGTGGGGTAAATAGTGTCTACCTCTTAGCATTGTTGAGCGGATGGGATGGGATAATTCACATAAGAACTTAGCAAGGCTCATGACATACAGGAAATACTCAGCCAATCATATCAGTTATTTCTAATATTGTCATCACACAATGTGTGATGTTTAATCACACATTGTGCCATTTGTTTAATTTTAAAACATCAGTGTCATTTTTAGCACCATAGAGGATACAAAAACATACTTCAATTTTGCTATCCCCAGGACAACCTTGGAAAAAAATGATGATTCACATGGAGGTAGATTTCTTTCTCAATATATCATCATTCTTTGACCAAAAAACCCCCAAAACTGACATTGGCGTTACACACAATAATATGGGGGCATTTGGGATGTACCTAAGGCACCAAAGGGTGGAATGGTATTAGTCATAAATCAGCCTTGGCTATAATTCTGGACCGAGTTTTCAACAGACATTATCTTGCATTTTCACAAGATTTGATCACATTGAAGAAAATGCAGCATCAGAGAAGTGAAGCAGATAAGGTCACAGAGCAGGAGAGGAGCAGCAGGCTCTAAGTCCTGGGTGATTGATGGCCCAGGTGCTAGATCAGTCATGCTAAGACATGTGTTTGTCTGGTCAGCCAAGGAAGGTCAAGAATTGCCCTTTATTGAGACCATTTAAATCTCAAGCCCTGGAGCTGCAGAAAAGGGGGACAAGGAGGGTGATTTGTTGGTTTGAGGCAGGGAAGGAAAAGATGAGGAGGGATCATTTAGGCTAAAGAACCATCCAGGCTGTCGTTCCCATGGACCCTGCAGAAAATGCTCCCCATGCCCGCCATTTTTCCATTCCATTTCCATCCCTAGGCAGATGCCACTTTCATAGCTCAAATTCCTTTGTACCTGTCAACAAGCTTTGCTTCCTGAGTTTTGAAAGGCCTCTTTTAAAAGGTCTAAAAATATCAAAGAAGCAATTTGATTAGTAGAGGATAGGATCAGCTAATAAGCAATAATAACACAGGCAACAGTCATGGGCTAATTGCCTTATGGGCATTTTTCTTCAAGGGCCCTCGGAAATGCAACATTTTAGTCATGTTACTCTTTTGGCTGCCTTTTCCTGAATGCATAAAAACGATCAGCATGAGAGTCATCATCTCTGGAAATGTCAGTATTTAAATGTTTTAATACTTGATATTTGGGAGCCAATGGCTTTCATCCCTAAGTGGAAATATGAAAACATAGCATTTAATGAGCACTTACTACATAGTAAAGGGGCTGACGACATAGCCAGGGGCTTTTCTGAGCATTATCCCATTGATGGTCCCAACAACCCTACAAAACAGGAACTGTGGTTATTTCCACATGAGAGAAAAGGAAACTGAGGCACCAGAGTGTAACTTGCCCAAGGGCATACATATAGCAAGTACTAGAATGGTATCCATATTTGTGGAGCACACACACAGGCTAGGGACTAACTGTGAATAAAACATCTGTGGCCCTCGTCCAAATGGATTTACAGTTGCCCGAGGGTATCCAGGTACTCAGTACGTAGAATTATCCTTGATCTTGACACTAAAGAATACTGAACTTCTATCCATTGTCAGGCACTGCAATAGCCTCTGGGGATAGAATTGTGAGCCAGGCATGGTCCTTTCCCTCACGAAGCTCCAAGTCTTGTGATGGGGTTGAATAAATAAACAGGCAATTATATAAGATGCAGAGTATTTTTTTTTTTTGTAGAAAATAAAAAATCCAGTGGGTCAGAGCTTGGATTCAGAGCGAATCCATTTAACTAGATATTTGCCCAAATTATTCAACCCAATTAAGCTGTTTACGATGATCAATATCTCAGCCACATATACCCTGGAACCTCAGTCCTCATTAGCTGGGCCTGTCTTCCAATTCCATTTTATCTAGCAGGTCTTGGCAGCATATTGACCCAGGATCAAAATATGCTTTTCTTAGAAATGTGGCTTTAATTACAACTGGCTTGTAAATCTTCATCGAAATAAGCATTATTTAGAAAGATGAGCCTCAGCCACATACAGGGTTCCCCCCAACTTCACCCTTAGCTGTGTTTCTCTTCCAGGAAAGCTCACTGGCATATTTTAGCAAGAGCTCAAGAAAATGCAAATGTCCTTGTCAGTGGTCACGGGCACAGTCACATTCTTGTTTGCATTGCCTACAGCTAAAACTGGCTCTTTCTTTTTTTCTGTCAGATACTTCTGAATATACTCTTTATAAAAAAGAGCCAACAGATGCCCCTTTTGGAGAGATATTTGTTTACTTACTGCTCATTGTTACTGCAGTCAACAGGCTTGTCTTGAGGGCACAGGGTCTCTCCAGTTAATCAGTCCTGAATTCAAATCCTAAAGCCGCCATTTTCTGGGTGTCTTGGAGCAAGTTACAAAACCTTTCCATGCCTCAGTTTCCTTGTCTCTACAAATAAGGGTAATGACGGCACCTGCCCACGACGTGAGGGATAATTTTAATAATTTATGCAAAGAACCTGATGCACCTTACACGCTCAGTAAGTAGTAGCCATTATTTGCTCTCTAGAGAGAGTCCCTTGGAAAGGACTGGGAGGTTAGATTTCCTGGTGCTGTAGATGAATGTGAAGAACCAGAGAGTTTAAGTGATTTGACCAAGTGGTGGGAGAGCTGGGACTGGAAGCCAGCCATGCCCATCCCACTACTGTCCAGGGCTCTGGAAACACCTTGTCACGGAAAACCAGAAGGAAAAGAGTAGGGGACATTTTAGCAGGAGGAAGAAAAAGGCGGGGATGGTATATTCAAAAACCAGTTTGGCTTCTGAGTAGGGACCAAGTAATGAGAGTTGAGGCAGGGAAAGTTGCCAGGAACCTGATCCTGCAGAGCCTTTTAAAGCTCGTTAAAGATATTAACCTTCATTATAAGGACACTGGAGGGCCACTGAAGTGTTCTATCCAGGGGAATGGCAATATCATACTTGCATCGAAAGACAATGGGTTGGAAGAAGGTCAGATTGAATGTAATGAGGGCAGTTAGCAGGCCGGTGCAATAGACAGTGGTGTCCTAAACCAGGTAGTGACCTTGGGGGAAGAAGCACTTTCTATAGAACACCTGCCCTGAGGCAGCTGGTTGGACCTAAGGGATGAAGAGGAGGGAGGGGTCAAAGAGGGGGCTTGGGTTTCTGTGCAAACAACTGGTTCACAGCGGCATCATTTATTTAAATGGGGAATTTTTCATCATCAGATAAGCAGTCAGCTGGGGAAAGGTGTTCAGGACTTCAGGAGTCTTCCTCTGCCTTGGCTCTCTACTGAGGACAATCTTGCTCCCTAGGGGACATTCGGCAAGATCTGGGCACATGTTTGGTTGTCACAACTTGGGGAGGGGGTCAGTCCTTACGGACATCTAAGGGACAGAGGCCAGGAATGCTGCTCAACATTCTCCAATGCACAGGACAGCTCACCAGCCCCAAATGTCAACAGAGCCAAGATGGAGAAACCTTGCTCTGCTGAAGTTCAAAGCCTTGAGAGAAACAACACATTGGACCTTTCTGGTTATTGAAAGCTTTAGTGAAAATCCATGGAGCAAAATCTTCTCTGATTTGACAGCTCCTCTGGGATAGAAACTTGGGTAACATCATGTATGAAGAGGGAGAGTACGCAACGATTTACTTACTGGAGCTCTGAGGGAGAGCATTTTATCTACAGGGTTCCAGGAAAGGACATGCTCCTTGGGGAGCCTGGAAGTACTCTATCTTGCCTCCGCCCATATTAGGAAATAAATTCTTGGCACACCTGATGGCCCACTTGGTTAAGTGTCCAACTCTTGGGTTCGGCTTGGGTCACGATCTCACAGTTTTGCGAGTCCAAGCCCTGCATCGGGCTCTGCACTGGCAGCTCAGAGCCTGCTTGGGATTCTCTCTCTCCCTCTCTCTCGGCCCCTCCCCCATTTGCACTGTCTTTGTCTCTCTCAAAATAAATAAGTAAACTTAAAAACATTTTAAAAAATAAATTATAAAAAAGAAAAGAAAGTCTAGCATTGGTTCTGTGTCTCGTATAACCTCAAACTCTTTCCAGCCAACGCTGAGGATTCAGACCAGATGGCTTCTCTGTGTATTTCTTCCCAGGATACAACTTGGTTCCATCTCCAAGCTCCTATATCGTTTTTGCTTTTCTTTTTGGTACTTCTTACATTTTTTAATTTTTAAAATAAAAACATTTTTTAATGTTTATTTTTGAGAGAGAGAGACAGAGTACGAGCTGGGGAGGGGCAGAGAGAGAGGGAGATAGAATCCGAAGCAGGCTCCAGGCTCTGAGTTAGCTGTCAGCACAGAACCTGACACAGGGCTCGAACTCACAAACCGTGAGATCAGGACCTGAGCGCAAGTTGGATGCTTAGCCGCCTGAGCCACCCAGGTGCCCCTCTTTCTGATACTTCTTATTTGCTGTCTTGATTCGTGGATATTTATGAATTGATTCTCTAGTGAAATTGTGGGTTCATTGAGAGAAGTCCCCAGGTCTGACCTCCTAAACATCTGTCATGGTAGATGTTAAATATACACCCCGGAAGGTGACCCTGCCCATGTAACCAGGCTACTGTGGGACATTATTCTGTCTTTTCTACCACCGAGCTACCATGAAACTCTTCAAGCCCCTGACAATGCCGAACCAATCCCAGAAACCATCAGGCAGTCTAATCTTCTCACTTTGTGACACCCAAAAACCCTGAGGCCTTTCCAGGCTTGCAAGCTGATCGCCGGAAGTGGCTAATTTTCGAGTCATTAAATAAAACCACCGATTGCATAAATTCCAATGTAGGCAGAAATGCATTCGATCGAAATTGAGCCCAATAAGAAATTTCCTCAGCCGAGTTTGAAAACAGGAATTTAGAAGGGAAAAATGCCCCCATTTCAGGATAGAAGGTATCCCATTACCAACCATTATGATTTTGAATTTAGCTGTCAGAAAGATCTCCGAGAAAAGTATGCTGGTATATTCAGTCCGGGAAAGGCTTAATTGGCTTCTGTCAGATTTTATGTAAGTGCTTACTTGCTACCAAGCCCCACGCGGATTCTGCAGCTTCTGAATCTAACAGCTCAGAGCNGGGTTTCCTCAAGCTCCCCTCCCCCCCACAGTGTAACCAGATGGGAGTCATAGTGATCACGATGCTGTCCCAGCTCACTCTCTCTTCCCGTTTTTCTTGTAAGTATATGTTTTTTCAGAGTCTCCAGAAAGGTGTCCCATGTGATCGTCTCTTTTCACTGCTGTATCCCCAAAACCTAGCATCATGCTTGAAACATACAAATACTCCTTGAAGGAATGAATGCTTCCATTGAGGGCCTCTCTACCCTTCTCCTGGCCCCAGAGCCTCACAGTCGCCGGGATGCTTGGGACCCCCAGTATCTGAGTTTTTGGGAAATCATTTGTGATTCCCAGTCACTGCTGATTACTCCATCCAACACCTATTCCCATTCTTTCATCTCTCCTTTGCCCCTGCTTTCCGCGCTTATGTTAGATACATGTGTGTTTCCCAGCCATTCTTTTCAAAAAAATTTTAATCTTTATTCATTTAAAAAAATTTTTTTGGTGTTTATTTATCTTTGAGAGAGACAGAGTGGGGGTGGGGGGATAGAGAGAGGAGACAAAGAATTCGAAGCAGGCTCCAGGGCCTGTCAGCACAGAGCCCGAGGCGGGCTCTGACGGACAGGGAGGTCATGACTTGAGCTGAAGTCGGACACTTCAACTGAGTTGACACTCCCAGCTGAGCCACCCAGGTGCCCCTCCCAGCCATTCTTACAGTTAGAAAAGGCAGATGACACTGTTTTGGAAAATGGAGCATAAGAGGAAATAGGAAAGTTCCCAGAAAGCCTTTGTTTGCCTCATAAAAGGGACAAGCATAGTAGCCCACAATCTCCACTTTTTCTTCTTTCTGCTGGGATAGGAATGTGACACCTGGAGCAGGCGCAGCCATTCTATGACCATGAGGGAAAAAGCCCTGCCAGTTCCTACATTAGCAAGCTTCTGAACCAATACCAGTAGACATTCACCTCCAGATTTCTTACATGAGAAAAATAAATTCATATTTGTTTAATGTCACTGCTTTTCAGTTTTTTTCCTTGCAGCCCAAAATGCTCCTAATTGATACATAAGAGTTTTCCTTTTTTCTCACTTCTTTCTGGTTCTCCATGGGCTTCAAACATGAGTAATGGGCTTGGGCTGAGAGTTAAATCCAAGAAATGCAAATTATAGGGACACCTTCTTTTCTACAACTAGGGTTTTTCACTGGGTCAAGCATTTCTGCCACCAGAACGAATTTTCTCCAGCGAGACACCTCATCCTTCACGTAGATATACTCTCATGCCAGTTCTAAACATTATTGCTAGACTTACTTCTCCCCTTCTACCCTTAAGCTGGCACTTAGCCTCACTAATGATGGCCCCCACCACGTGACTTTCCAGGTAACACTCAGCTTACACCAGACTTCATATCTGGGCTGACCATGTCTCCAAAGTGGTGACAGTGACACTCCTGTCCAGTCAGAGAAGAGAGAAGGGCACTGGTAATAACTACTGCCATCCCTTATGGGNTGTACTCAGTATTTCACATGCATTTTTTAAATTTAAACCTGCCAAAACATCGATGCAGTAGACCCTATTATAATTCAACCCATTTCACAGAAGCTCCTACTCGAGACTGTCAGAGAGGGGATCTGAGCATACCTTTGTATGACCCTCAAGGCAGAGCTCCTACCTAGTCACTAAGCCAATATCACATCAACTAGACTCTTTGCTGTGTTTCTTCCACCCTCCCCACACTTCCCTGCACCGAGCAGCTGCCTCTGCAGCCGAGACTAAGAGCTGGCTTCATTTTGTCCAGCACCAAGAAAGTGCCGATCGCTCTTCCCGTATCAGGAGGTAATGAACACGCACCTTCCCCGCAATTTATCATGGAGGGGAGCTCACTGTCACATGGACCTGCAATTAGATACAGCAAGATTCACCAAGGCAGGCATTACGAGCCCATAGCATCGGGGCAGAAAGAAAAACAACACAACAAAGCAACTTGAATTCTGCAATTTCTCATGCATGTAACAAAGGAGCCAGAAGAATCCCTTGGAGAGAGAGAAAAGGTCTGGTTGCTATTTCCCTGGCCTAAGTCATGAGTCGTATAAAAATGAAGGCACAGCTGGCGGGGTTCTTCAGAATTGAATCTCAAGAGGTCAGGAGAGCTTTTATTCCTTTTTTTATTCTTTTTTTCTCTTTGCCTGCATAATCAGTGATTCAGGGCAGGGGGTGTGGTCTCCTTGATTAGAGGCCAGAGAAATCACCCAGCGTGCTGAGCCCACTTCCCACAAAGGCGGGTGGTGACTCACCATTTACCCGTTCTGGCCACACTGTCTCCTATCTGAACAAGGAGGAAAATCATTTCATGTTTGCAGCTAGAAACGTCTTCTGCAAGAGAGTCCGGATTTCTCTTGTTGGGGGATCTCTTTCTAAAACACATTAGGTCTCCCGTTCTGATTCCAGGCAGCCTGACTGGGTGTACACTGGGTTGGACTCCTGAGACCTTCTCTGGGCACTTCAGGGGGGCCCACACACAGGGGTGGGGGGCGGTGGAGGTTGGATGGTAGGGAGTGGGGCCCGGCAGAGATGCTTGGGCCAAGCAATACTCTCTATACTTGGGATTCTGCTTCATTTGCCCCCTTCTCCCTTCTCAGCAGAGAATCAGACCCTGGGGCTCTTCCAGCCTCAGTCTACCCAGGTGCAAAAGGAGGTTAATAACAATTCCTCTCTCCTAGAGCCCATAGAGGATGAAACAAAGCCATGATGGTGAACATTTCATGGTATTTACTCTGTGCCCGGCTCTGTTCTAAGAGCTTTGCCCGCATGAGCTCATCTAATCCCCACAACGCCCTATGACAGGGGAGCATTTTTAGCTGTTTCATCTATTCTGAGATGCACGTTTTCTTTCCACATTTTAGCAACTCTGAAACTGGGGCACATCTTATAATGGAAAGTAGGTTATAGTTTAATCAGTAGAGTTTTCTTTTTTAGTGGCACACAAAAAAAATATGATGCCTCTTGAAATGAAAGACATCTTAGATTAGATAAAATGCGACACTCCCGTTTCACAGGTGTGGAAACTGAGGCTTGGATAACTGATTTGTTCAAGGCCACACAACCTGGTAAGTGGCAAAGTCGGAGTTTGAGCTCATGTTGATTGCTGAAGAAACTTCTCTTTAAGTCACTAAGCTATGATATGAGTAGAGGGCCCAGTATGATTCTGGGCTGTCTCAGGATTTGCCTAAATTAGGGACTTTTCTTCTCCCTCTGGGTGGTTAATCACAATGAGGTAGAAACTTCAGGCACCAAGAGACAGAGCTTGTCTAAAGGATTCCACAACTTTATCGTTTTTGCCAAATGCTATTTCTGCATTTCCATCCTGGAACAGGGAGGGGTGTGTCCTAAGTGCCTCTCTTCTTTTCACTTCCTTTCAAGGAAGAAAATGTATGTCCACGGTAATCTGCACATGCCTGCTCCCTCCCTTCCCATGGCTAATCCCATTAAACTTCTCTTTTGCTTCCTTGGAAAACAAAGGGACAAGGAACACACTAAAAGATTAGAAAGCCCCGTGTAAAGGCGAGAGCTAGAGTTATGAGGTTTCCTCAACAAAAGCCATTCAAGCAGAGGATTTGCATATATTATTCATATTTTTAAAAACTAACTGAAGACATTGGGCGAGGCAAGGTGTCACGGTAACATTAGTTATGATGTAGCAACTTCCATCCTGTGAGAAGGAAAATGCCTAGCTTCAGAGGGCTTTCGGACCCTTGCGGGGGGGCCCACATGTCATTATTCTACACCTCGAGGGACCCATAGTCAGTGGTATTACTATGCAGCCCAGTGTGGCCCCACTCTTCTCCTCTGAGAAACCAGATCCTTCTGTAATCACTCCTCATTAGACACTTACCTGGCTGCCTGGCATTTGTTATTCTTTTCTTATATGTCACCCTCTGCCCCCAGATAAACCCCAAAGTTATCTGAAGCCAGGGCCCACACTTACACCTTCATTTTATATCTCCCTGTGGTGTATGCTAACCTCTATCACTGCCTGATTAGCGTGGGGAGGCAGGGAGCGCTGGAACCCTGGAGGCAGACTGATCCAAGTTCAAATCTGTTCCCTGCTGGCCAGTGTCCTTGGATAAAGGATCTATTCTCCCTGGGCTTCCACGTTGCCATCTATCTTGTGAAGAGGTAACAGTTCACCCTGAAGTGTTGTAGATGGTTCCGAAAGATCTAGCTTAGAATCTGACACGTGGTAAATACTCAAGACATGCCAACTCTTACCATTGTTATTCACATCACTGCAATTATTATTGGTTTGATTTGGTTTGACATGATAAGTTGATCCCAATCTGTACATATTTTCTTGTGGTGTGGCACATTCTAGTTAACCTCGCTTAGGGTAACCAATGCTTTACGGTAGCTCTAAAAAGTTGCAATTACTAGAAGTATGATAATTCAGATGTGAGCCAGCGACACCCTGGGGTCTTCATTATTTCCTAGAAAGTGGGGCAAGGGCAGTGGGATTTCAATGAAGCTTTTGTGCTTGAAGTCTTAGTTTATCCAACAGTTCCCTGGAAACCTACTTCCCTTTCCCTGAACTTTCTGGTTCCACCAGCCTTCTTCCAAGAAAAACATGGTCATTCCAACCTCTGTACCTTCCTCTACTTTCTTCATCTCTCTATCCCATGATGGAAAATCCTACTGCATTTACTTTGGTACATGGGTTCTTCCCTCTGCAAATCTGACACACACACACACACACACACACACACACACACAAGTCACAACACCCAATGACGCTTTTCACTTTGCATTGTAATTATCTGTTGCTTATCCTTCACTTCCCATCCCAAACATACACACTATACATTATGAAAATTTTAAAGGCAAGTCCCATTTGTTACAAGACCAGGTGTTTAGCACCTAATGAGTTCAATAAATGTTTGCCAAATAAATTTTAAGGAGTGCTCACTGTGTGTCAAGAACTGTTCTAGGAGCTTCAGATAGATCATTTAATGCTCACCAGCGATCTCATGAGAAGGCATAACGATATCCCCCTTTGACAGATGGTAACACTGAAGCAGAGACATTCTGCAAGTTGCCCAAGGTCCACAGGGCTGCTAAAAGGCAGATCCAGGGTTCAAACCCCGGCTGTTTGGGTCCACTGCCCACACTGTCAAACTCCCCTCTACTTCTGAAAAGTCCACCTCACTCATTCTCTCCCCACCCCCTGCACCCGCTCATTCTCCCCCTCTCTCCCCCCACTGCTAAGGACTCAGTCCTGGAGAGTACTGCTCTGGATGGAACTTCTGTGTAGGATTTTGAGATGAAACGAGATACATGAGAACTGCATCTTTCAGAGCGAGCTCACTAAGAGAGCTGAACAATGGGGGGTGCATACAGATATGTGTTAATTCTTAGAAGGTAGGAACTCAAGAACACTTTGGGCCACCAAAGTGAGTTTTAAGCTCTCCTCTGTGCACTGACTTCTCCCCAGGCCCTCCTTTCTGGAGCAGGATTCTGAGCCTTAAGATATGCCACAGTGGGCTGCGGTTGCCTGTGACCCCCTCTCCTACTGTTCATCTACCTTGGTCAATCAGTGGTGATAGACAGGTTTGCAGCTAAGACACACTCAACAAAGACAGAACTGGTCTACCCAGTTATGATCATTTGAAAACAGAAACCCCTGACTGTGGTCATTCCATACATAATGATTTTTTCAAATCAGCGACAGTATTTCATGTCACACATACACATTACCAAGTGTTTGCATCATGTTAACCAATTTCCATATCGTCCTTAGTCTTAACACTGTTTCTGCTTAGTTGAAATGCCTGTTCTCACTTTGCAGACATGAGGAAATAAAGGCTCAGGAATGCTAAGCAACTTATGTCAACAGTTTGCGAGGAGCAAAGTCAGCCTTCAAAATCGAAAGTTTGACTCTGCTTTGTTTTCATAAGAGAGAGGCTATGCACATACCCTGAGCTCAGTGGATATCTGAAAATAATTTCTGCAATGGCAAACCTACAATTCATCTTAATTTTTTTCTGATGTTCTACAGTGTCACTGCTGATTTACTGTATCATTTTGGAATTACTGGCTAATAGGATGGCCCAGCTCAGTGTTCTGTCTGGAGTTTTCATTCTTTACGAGAAACCAACCATTGATAGCAACAGGGATGTGTCTCAACAATTTAATTACACCATGACTCCTCTCTTCCCCTGTCTCCTGTTGGCCTGAAGGCTAATTCCTATTTCACTTGGTCTTGAAAACATGATTGGTTTTGGCAGAGAGGGGAGACCTACCTGTGTTAGATGTTCTGAGGCATAAAAGGGCCAAAGGGCTCCTGCGTTGGGGCCACTCTGCCTCTTCTTGGTGGCTGGTGTTTTGGTCATCTTGGAAATCCCTCAGGTGTGGCCTGTGTCCCCTAAAGAGAGTTTCCCCCCCCAGAATCTTCTACTTCAGCAGCCACTGGTATGAGAGGCTCCAGCAATCTCTCCCTGATTCCCAATGCCAATTACATAGATTCCAAAGAGGCTTCTGATCCAGGAGTAAAGAAAGCAAGTCATCTGGGTTTCCCATAAACAGAAGAAGGAGGTCCAGAGTGGGTAGAATCAGGCAAACTTGAAATTATTCACTTTTTAGAAAGTCACAAACTTTCATGAGCTTCCCCCCCTCTTTGGAAGGGGATACCTTTCTCCTCTATAAACGAAAATAAAATATGGATTAAGAAAAATAAAACTCCACCGACCAAGTCTGAAGGGAGCCCACAGAGGGGCCCCCAGATCCCTATCTTAAGGCGGCCCCAGTGTGAGGCTCGGGTTCCCACCGCTAGCGAGAGAAAATCGGCTAACTGCTAGGCAAGGGCCAACTCGGTTGCCTAGCAATGAGACGCCGTGCAGGACTTCCTCATTGGTTGGGATTGGTGGGGGCGGGGTCGCGAACTCAGGAGTTGCAGGAAAGATGGCTGCGAGCTGGCTTTTGGCCAAAGAGCCAAGCCATATTCTTCTGACTCTGGTTTCTCTCTTTAGGTCTGGGAACCTCAACCTTTTCTCTCCGTCTAACTACAAGTGACCCCTTTCTTCTACACTCTGCTTTGTCCTGCCAGTAATCCACTAGTGATTTCTTGTTTCTTCGGTTGGGTACCTCAATGTGCCTTTAGTCCCACAATTACTTTACCTTGAGATGCATATTTCCCTCCTCTTTCTACTTGACAAACTCCTACTCCTACTTCAAAGCCTTCTCTCCCCCTCCCCCAGACACATGTATACATCTAAGGAGTGTTTGAAATGTGCTAGACATTGCTCTGTTCCTCAAATGTATTTTTTTTATTTTAAATGTTTTTATTTATTTCTAAGAGACAGAGGGAGAGAGAGCAGGGGAGGATCAGAGAGAGAGGGAGACACAGAATCTGAAACAGGCTCCAGGCTCTGAGCTGTCAGCACAGAGTCTCACGCAGGGCTCGAACCCACAAACCGTGAGATCATGACCTGAGCCGAAGTCAGAGGATTAACCGACTGAGCCACCCAGGTGCCCCTGTTTCACATGCATTGACTCACTGTCCACAGTACATCTTTAAGGAACGTATTTTATTACCCTATTTAATGGACTAGGAACCTGAAACTCAGAGAACTTGAATGACATGCTTCAGGTCACACAGAAAGTGGCCGAGCTGGGATTCAAAAGCCAGACCTGTTTGAGTCTAAAACCCAAGCTCTTAACCACTTAGCTGCATGACCCAGGATAAGATGCCTAACTTTGCTGATCCATGGCTTCTGTATCTTTAAAATGGGGAGGATCACCTTTCCACAGATTGTCAAGGATTAAAACAGATAATGTATATCAGGGCTGAGCACATGAGGAATCCTAGTCAAGTGGCAACTATTATTATTATCTCCTGACATTTTATCCCAGAAAGAATTGCTCATTTTTACATGTAGTGTTCATTTCATAGCTGATATTAATACTATTATTTATCGATCATTAGCTCAGTGCCAGGTGCTCTCCTAAGTACTTTCCAGCCATTAATTTATTTAATTCTTCCAATAACCCCATGGGGTAGATTCTCAGCTTGCAGAAAACTTATTGCACAGTCTGATTTGCATGCTTTATCCTTGGCATTATTTCACATGAAATCAGTCTGATTCATGTTTTATCTCTAAACTTTGAGCTTTTGAGGGTTATGATGGGCGATAGGCCTGTTTTCTCTCTGAACTGAGCAGTCTTGGATGTGCAAGAAGTTAACAATCACAGGGGTAAATGGAAAGGGATGATGATCAGGAGTTTGTAGTTAATACCTCACCTGCTCACCCCTCAGGTAGGTAGGACATCTCTGGAGTTGCTCTATATTTCCCCAGCGGTCTCCTTCAGGACTGACTTGCCTGCCGTAGTCAGAACCAGCACTGGCTTCTTCCCTCTCCCTGTTTCACTTCCCTACCCCCTTGAGGTACTGCTTGATGGCCCCCAAGTAAACCACTTCTATTCAAACTTTTGTTCTGGGTCTGCTTCCGGGGAACCTGACGTAGGTCGATGTGGACTGCAATAACCAGGGAAGTCACGCCATCCCCCTCATTACATGGACTTGCCACTTTCTTTGACCACCTTGCCCCAAATCTCTTTCTTGCTATTGTTCTCGTGGGCATCCCAGAGAGTTTTCTTTACATTCTCTGCATCCCTTACACAGCGAGAGGCCGACATGTTTTCAAATATGCAAATACGCCTCCCAACACTGAAATATTTGACAACTAAGATATGAAGTGATTGTTTAATTCTTAATTCCTGGTTGATTTATGCAAAATACGAACTGAAAGACGCGGAGCGACAGGCACTCTCTCCTCCCAATTTGCCAAAAAGAAAGGCATCTGAAGGGATTAAAAATAGACGTATCAAGTGGAAGAAACATTTTGGAATGTGTCGGATGCCAGCTGGGGTAGTTGAAGTGAAATTTCAGAATCTGCTACACACTTGAATTTCAGTGAGGAGTACATATGTTTGGCATTAAAAACCTATCGAAAAAGTCATTGTTTTCTGAATATCTTTAATATAGTTTTCTGTGTTGCATCTAGCGCCCACTAAACTCCTTCTGGTTATTTTTACTGAAATGCCAGCACCGGATTTACAAATTATGGGGCCCAGAGCAAAAGTAAAACTTGGGGCTCCCCTGACACCCGATAGCTGGCAACCCATTGATGAATTGCTGCCAGGACAAAATACCACTGGATAATGAGTATTTGCACCACCTCTGAGGACTCCTGTATTTCATTATATTAAAGAAGGATTACTGCTTGCTACACTGACCCTTGGGAACTCTGTGGTCCCAGAGGCCATTCCTACCTTATCCTCCAAACCACACCAGGAAGCAGGGCGGTGAGTATGGATCTTTGTAAATGAGAAGAAAATGCAATGTTTATGATCCTCACTTCCTCTTTCTTTCTTTACTTTGGTATACCAGGTGCAGTCGTCAGGGAAGTGGTATGGCCTCCAGGAATATTCTTAGTGAATTTCCCTCCACTGAATTCTAGGATGTGGCCCAAGCTCCCTCCGTGACTAATGCTTTCCACTTGCAGATACTTCATCTCACAACGTGCAAGGCTGCTGCGGGACAGGTTGGAATTATGGAATTATTAATCCCATTTTACAAAGGTAGAAACTGAAGCTCTGGGGATTTGGCACTTTTTTAGTGGTGGAGATTGCCTAAGACTAACCCAGGTTCATGACTGAGAATTCAGTGATGGACTTCAGCACTCTGTCACACAGTCTTGATGCTTTTTCACTTAAAGCGGGTATATGTGTGTGCATGCATGCGTGCATGTGTGTGTGTGTGTGTGTGTGTGTGTGTGTGTTCAGTTCAGCAGAACAAGCTGGGGTTATATCTATAAGCCCTGCAGATGACTGGGGTTTCCAAGCCATCTGGAAGATTTTAACTTCTCTAGCCTTTTGGGGGGAGGCCTTGCTTTACATATTTTTTATTTATTTCTGAGAGATAGAGAGACAGAGTACAAGTGGAGGTGCGGCAAGGAGAGAGAAGGAGACACAGAATCTGAAGCAGCATCCAAGGCTCCCATCTGTCAGAGCAGAGCCTGATGTGGGGCTCAAACCCATGAACCACAAGATCATGAACCCTCGAACCTGAGCTGAAGTCAGATGCTTAACCGACTGAGCCAACTAGGTGCCCTGACCTTGCTTTATTTAACATCCACTTAAGACTTCTGAAACCTCCATCCCAGGTAGGAAAACACTCCCTGGCCATGTACTCCCATGGATTCCTAAGTAGCCCATAATTTCCTGTTCAGTACATGTTCTAGCTTGCTTCCTATCTGTATGGATAGAATTGTGCACCCTTCAAAAGATGTGTTCAGGTCCTAAACCTCAGTGCCTGTGAGTGTGACCTTATTTGGAATAAGAGTCTTTGCAGGTATAATCAAGGTACGGTGAGGTCATACTAGGTTAATGTGAGCCCTAATCCCGTGACTGGCATCCTTGTAAGTGGAAGGGAATTTGAACGTAGAGAAGATGGAAGACACACAAGGTGACAATGGAGGCAGAGATTAGGGTGACGCCTCTGCATGCCAAGGAACACCATGGATTGCCAGCAATAATCAGAAGCTGGGAGAGAGGCAAGAAGTCTCTTCCTCTTCAGCCTTCAGAGGAAGCCCATCCTTGCCAATGGACTTCAGCTCCAGAACCATAAGAGAATAGGTTTCTCTTGTTTTAATCTACTCCTTTTGTAATAATTTGTTCCAGCAGCCCCACAAAACATGTACACTACACATCTTGCTTCAGTCTCACTTCCCTCTGCACCCCAATTTATTTATGCCCTCAAAATGAGACTTTCCTGGGCCGGCATGTAGTAGGATTGCACTGAGGGTTTAGGAAAAGAGGGAGACTGTAGCACAGCTCTGCAGAGTTAGTGACTTAAAATTAAATAGTAGACATCGCTGAATCTTCAATTAAATAAAAATAGAGTTTCTAGATAATTCTAACACACAAGTAGGGGTAGGAACCCTTGACACATAGCCTTTTTGTAAACTGCTGTTTTACATAAGATATAAACATTCATTTAAGCCAAACAGAACAGAGTTTAAGTCCTGATTTTTAATCCTGTGTGTGAGCTGTGTGACCCTGGGCAAGTTTCTAAACTTATATAAGCTTCAATTTCCTTATGACAAAGAATAAAAACCAAATCACCAAACTTATAGGGCCATTAGTGGGTTAAATGACATAATTATGTGTCTCTTTGTCTATATACTTCTATCATCTACATATATTAGATACAAAACATATGTTAATACATATGCTAGGTAAGAAACACAGCATATAATAGGCACAAAATAAATTCTGGCTAACATAATTAGCTCTTTGTCCTCTTAGAAAACTGAACTAACTAATTTCCTTTCTTCCTTCCCTCCTTCGCTCCTTCCCTTCCTTCCTTTCTTCCTTCCTTCCTTCCTTCTTTCCTTTCCTCCCTCCCTCCCTCCTTTCCTTCCTTCCTTCCTTCCTTCCTTCCTTCCTTCCTTCCTTCCTTCCTTCTTTCTTTTCTTCCCTCCCTCCCTCCCTTCTTCTTCTAAGACAGAATCCACTGATGGTCTCTACTCTATGAATGACAGTAAACAGGAAAAGGACCTTCCTTTGCAAAGACTAAACANTCCTTCCTTCCTTCCTTCCTTCCTTCTTTCCTTTCTTCCCTCCCTCCCTCCCTCCCTTCTTCTTTCTAAGACAGAATCCACTGATGGTCTCTACTCTATGAATGACAGTAAACAGGAAAAGGACCTTCCTTTGCAAAGACTAAACACCAGGTTTAAATCTACTCAGTCTCTGACTACATTAAGATGATCTTCCCTCCTCTAACTGCTAGAAATCAAAAGTAGTCCTCTCTCAAGACTGATACCATTCAAAGCCTCAAAATATCTGTATAATTCTTTTCATAGAAGAGAGCTGTCCAGTTGGACCTTTCTGAAGAAGGAAACAGCCAACCACAGCACCTTGGCAAGGAGGGAACATTTATTTTGGGATAAATACCCAAAGCACACTCTTCTTGCCTGCTTATCTATTGCGAGTACCTCCAATCTACAACTGGCGCCCCACCCCACCCCCATTGGCAGGGCCCAACTAGGTGTCACAGGGCAAAGGAGCCCATTGAAACACAAGACATGAAACACAGGACACAGTGGAGATGGGTGGGGTAGAAGGTGTGCAAACAGAAAACATCCAGCTCAATCTTCAAGATATGTTAAGTTTACAAAACAAAAGAGAGGAAGACCGAGTATATCATATGCTACCTTTTTTTAAATGTTTTATTTATTTCTAGGAGAGAGAGAGAGAGAGAGACAGTGTGAGCAGGGAAGGGTCAGAGAGAGAGGGAGTCACAGACTGAAACAGGCTCCAGGCTCTGATCTGGCAGTCAGCACAGAGCCCGACGTGGGGCTTGAACCCACGAACCGCGAGATCATGACCTAAGCGAAAGTCGGACGCTTAACTGACTAAGCCACCCAGGCGCCCCTCATATGCTACGTTTTAGGGGAGAGAAAGAGCAAGAGAGATGGAGAGAGGGAGATCAGTGCACAGTAGGACCCTGATGGCAAAGTCAAGGTGCCGTGAGGCAGGTTTATTTACCATGTGGCCATTTACACCAGTATGGGTGTAAGGGAACACGGGACAAGGTGCAGTCACCAAGAGATAGAACGGATGAAGCTGTGGCCATTCCCACAGGACAGGGGGAGGGAGTGGTCACCATCCCTCTGAAGGAGGGAACTCATGTGCAGAAGGAGTGGTGATCTGTGGTTGAGGGACACAGCCAGTCTGAGGCAAACTCATAGTAAGGATGCCCCAAACACACCCCACTGCTTGCCTCTGAGCTGCTGCCAGTGGCTCCCATTGGCTCAAGTCACTTAGGAGAGCACTGAAGCCAGTTGGGGCCATAGAGGTGGAAAGTGGGTCTGGGAGGGCAGGGACGGGGCAAGCAGATGATGTACACCATAAAGTGTAACTTACTCTACACCGATGGTCTTTTGTACTATTTGAATTTCTTCCCTAATCCACATGCATGCATCACTTTAAAAACACACCAGTAAAAGTAAATGCTAGTTCCTTTCCTCATTTTGCACACAGAAGGGAAGAGAAAAGGTCTCCCCTGTGAAAAGAAGAGGGAAGAATAAATGGCTTCCCATTCCAGACACAAAGCTGGGGCAAAACAGTTTCTTCCCCAGAGCGCCGAGCATTCTAGATGAGGCTGCTACACTGACTGTGACCAAGGCAAGGTTGAAATGTCCATCTCTGTGTTTTCTGACTCCAAATGCATCTCTTCCTCATGCTCATTCCTGAAAAGTGACAGGTAAGAATTTCGTTTACCGCTATTGTTTCCTTTACCTCTCTCCCTCCTTCCTCTCTTTCCTCCCTCCCATTTATTTCCCTGTAATTTCCTTTTATAACTTATAATTTTGAACTCACAATCCAGCTAACCATTTGGGAGGCAATTTTCCAGCTCTTACCTTCTTTCGAGCGTCATTGTTTAGACAGTCTGGATGGGGTGGCCCGATTTTTCAATTTCCTGACAATATCTTCCTCGAAGAGACTGTCTCTGCCTTCCTCTCTTTGGTTTTGTCCTCTGCTGCCGTCTACGTCCTGTTCAAGGACAGCCTCAGATGTATACAACTGTTTCTTGTCTGGGAGTCCCCTGGCTTCTGGCACTTTGGTAGAAACTGTCTTTCTTTCTCTTGGCTTCCGTGACACTTCCTTCTCAATAAAATATGCTCTTTCAAACAGGTGTTGAGGAATATGACATTTGGAATATATAATAGCTGCATCCTAATATACACCTTCATCAGACAGTAGCTAAAAGAAGGAGAGGAATTCACTGATGTGGAAAATCCATTCAAAAGATTTACATAGCTCCACACCCCTGCCCCACACTCCCCCGACCCCTTCACTATGCTCTGATTCTCCAAGTTTGGTCTGCAAATTTCTTTCTCCCGCTGAAGAGTCACAAAATTAAGACAAACCCTTTCCTTCTTATTTTTACAATGACACCTGTTTGCGGTGGGTGCATTATAAAACACGAAGAATTAATGGGGGAAAAAAAAGCATTGTTAATATTTGGGTATATTTCTTCCAGATAGCCTTGTTAGAAGGTTTTTATAAGTATATTTAGCTTTCAAAATAAAAATAGGCTTTAAGAGATTTTTAAATTTACTGTAGGAGTAGATTAAATTTAAATTTACTAGAGGAATAATTTAAATTCACTGGGAAGCAACATGTCTGTTTTAAAAAATAGATTTATAAAGTATACACAGGGGTGCCCGGGTGGCTCAGTCAGTTGAGTACTCGTGTCTTGATTTTGGCTCAGGTCATGATCCTACAGTCATGGGATCGAGCCCTGTGTCTGAGTGTGGAGTGTGCTTGAGATTCTCTCTCTCTCTCTGTCTCTCTCTCTCCCTCCCTCTGCCCCTCTCCCCTGCTCATGCTTTCTCTCTCTCTAAAATAAAAATTTTAAAAAGTATACACAGGAAAATGAAAAACACCTTAATCCCTTCCCCCATCTAAGGATAATAATTTAGTCTTTGGTATACATAATTCTATATATTTTCAGATTTATCCACATCTACATCTATATCTTATCTCTTCTGTTTTATCTGACAAAAATTAGATTGTGTGTGTGCGTGTGTGTGTGTGCGCGTGTGTTTTAACTGCCTGACATCTTTCCCTGTCAACTGATTTATACCATTAGCTTTCATGCATTTTGTGCCACAGTGAGAAATACATTTGAAACTATGATCTAGTACAGTGTGTGAACAGTACCTCTCAGTTTCTAATTGAAATAAAAGTTTCATGAACCACTACTCACCTCTATAATGTACGATGTACTCTAGTTATTGTCCTATTTTATTCTTTTTCATTTTTTAAAAAAATGCTGGTTATGACCCAGTAAATTGATTTCAAGACCCACTAATGGGTTATGACTTACATTTTGAAAAGCATTCTCCTAGGCCACAATTTTAATGGCTTTAGTGTATTCTGAACTGCAGAGTTTTTAAGTTGCATGGGATGAAGAGGAAGTCTTGAAATTTTTATTTTCTCAATAACTGGTACAAGAATTCCCCTCAAGGGGCGCCTGTGTTGCTCAGTCGGTTGAGTATCTGACTTCCACACAGGTCATGATCTCACGGTTCGTGGGTTCAGCCGGGCGTCGGGCTCCGTGCTGACAGCTCAGAGCCTGGAGCCTGCTTCGGATTCTATGTCTCCCTCTCTTTCTGACCCTCCCCTGCTCACTCTGTCTCTCTCTCTCTCAGAAATAAATAAAACATTAAAAAATTAAAAATAAAAAGAATTCCCCTCAAGGAGAGAATTTTCTCCGTTTAGGCTTGTAGGGGGAAAGGGTGCTGCAGTGGGCGTATCCAGACCACTCTTTGAAAGGAAAAAATGGAATTTGGAATGGAGATCATTGAGCCACTGTGGCAGAGGGGGTGGACCCTTAGTTAGCAAAACAAAGAACTTCAAGGAACAAGACTATTTGATACTGAATTTATGTTATTTGCATTGCTATGCTGTAAATTCATCTACCTTCCCAAGTTTTCAGTAAGATTTACTATCAGGTGTCTTTTTGGAGCAAGTGATAGAGATAAAAATCAGATTGGATTAAGAAAAATAAGCCAGGAGTGTTTATTTGCTTATGAAATTGAATACACCAGGCATGGCTGGGTTCAGGGCCTTAAATAATGTCATTGACATTTGATGTCTTTTTAGATCTCTTTACTCTCTTTGGTTCTGTGAAGGCGAAGAGGAAACCTCCTTCAGAATGGAGTTGGAGGCCAGCAGGGGGAGCTCTCATGTCCTATCACGCCTTGTCAAACGGAGGCCCAACAGGGAGAGAGGGATCGCGCAGGTGGATAGCACTTGATGATTGTAGTAGGAGGGAGAAAGGCTTTCTTCCTCCTCTGACAACAGCCCAGCCAATGAGAGACTGTCACAACTCAGCCAATGAGAAGCCACTATGTTCACTCCAATGGACTTCTTGTTTATAACAGCCCTCCTAACTTTCCCTTGTCTCTATAAAAGGAGGCTCCTCCCCTTTATTCTATTCCTGAATAAACCCATTTTTCTGCTGCTAAAATAACTGGCAGTTTTACTTTTAGGGCTAAGAGTTCATTCTCAGGAATTAATTCCTAGTAGCTTTTTTTCCAAAAAGACCCAGGGCCAATTCTCATTTGACTGACTAGGATCATATGACCATCTTAATCATTGCGGTTTTGAAGGTGGATTGCTCTGACTGGCCAGGACTAGGTCATGTGCTCACCCTTGGAACCAGAGATGGCCTCTCATTCACATTTACTTGGTTTGAGGTGGGCAAAGAGTGGCTTCCATAAAATTGGGTTCGCATTGGGAGAATCAGAGGTGGGCACCAAATATGTTATACATACCTGTTCACACAAGTACTTCATGTGAGCAGTTGGCTTGGTGGAGGTTGAGGAAGGAGCTGAATACCTCATCTGCCTGCCCCAGCGTCAAAGGGACCCCATGAGTGGCACTTCCAGATGACCCTTAAGTAGAGCTAAGAACAAGAAAAAGCATCTCTGGAAGTTCTAAGAAATCTTGGGGAGGACACCAGATTTTCTACTATTTGTACAAAGATATCTCTATCAACCTTGTCTAGATGATAAAGGAGAGAAGGTCCTTGGGGATATCTGGGCTGCATAAATCTGGAAACTGAGGCCCAGAGAGGCTCAGAGACCTACCCAAAGTCACACAGCAAATTTTTATTAGAGCCTAGATTGAGCACAGTCTCCGCTGAGGCTCAGCAATGTGTCTTGTGCACGCAACACTCCCTCTCTTCCACTGCCTCCACCAAACCCAGAAATGTCCCAAGGCTCTTTGCCACAGTGGTTGCCCCTGTGAGTCCCCCAGCCAGTCCTTGGGGCTGCCTGGGGACTCTGCATGGAGCCTGAAGTTGATGCTTATGTAGGGATGGAGGAGCCGGGCTCCAGCCTCTTTGGGAGACTGGCAGCTCAGGGGTCTGGAAGACAGGCTCAAGATGCAGGGCCCAGGAAGAAAAGCAAAACCAGGGGCAGTGGAACAAGAAGGAATGGCCAGGAGGGGGCAGACGGGTGCAGAAAGGGAATTGCTGTGTAATGAATACATTCCATTTACCAGATATTTTGTGTATGTTATTTTATTTAATCCTCACCAAAAAAAAAAAAAAATTAGCTTCAGGGAATAGAAAGTGAGGGGAAGCTAAGGGAATTGGATTCGAGATTGGCAGTCAGTGGCAGCCGTGATGGGAAGGGTCTTGAATTTGGCTTAGTGAAAGCATGAATGAAGTTTACACTTGCATTCGTTTGCTCCAGCTGCTGAAACAAAGTACCAGGAAGTAGGTGGCTTAGACAACAGAGAAGTATTCTTCCCTCACACTTCTGGAGGCTAGAAGTGCAAGATCAAGATGTCAGCAGGGGTTGGTTCCTTCTCAGGGCTGTGAGAATCTGTTCCACGTCTCTCTCCTAGCATGTGGTGGTTCATGAGCAATCTCTGATGCATACACCCCGGCCTCTGCCTTTATCTTCTTGTATCATTTTCTCTGTGTGCGTGTCTCTGTCTGGGTCCAAATCTCCCCCCTTTTATAAGGACACTGTCATGCTGGATTAGGGACACACTCTGCTCGAGTATGACCTCTTCTAAATGTAACTGATTACATCTGCTCTGACCCTATTTCCAAATGAGGTCACATTTTGAGATACTGGGGATTAAGTCTTCATCTGAATTTGGGGGAGAGCACAATTTCACCAGTGACTATAGATAAATGGAATCTTGAGAAAAACCGGGTTAAGCAAGATTAAACAGAATTTTTTTTTTTTTTTTTTTTTTTTGCTTTAGGGCCTCTGCGGAGGTTTTACAACCTAGCTGCAAAATCTCTCACACCTTCCTGTTGAGAGGTGGGAGTCCCCATCTCTGGAATCTGAGAGCTACAGAGTATGGTGGAAATGACTCTGTGTGACATCCTAGTATAGATCATAGAAGGATATACCTCTTCGACCTTGTTTCCTGGAACATGTATATACAGCATATATACATGTGTGTATATATGTATACTTTATATATACATAAAGTATTAGTGTTATAAGGTATAAGTTATAAATAAGTATATGGTACCTATACAAGGTATTATATAATACATTATATATAAGGTATTATTATTTTGNAAAATCTGCAGGGTAAGCTGACAGACGGGCCAAGGGATCCATGAGAGGTTTGACGCTGCAGCCTGAGTCCCAAGGCAGTCTGTGAGCAGAATTCCCTTTCTCAGGGGAGGTTGGTCTTTTTTCTCATAAAACTGTCAATTGATTGAATGAGGCCCACCCATATTATGGAGGAGTAATTCGCTTTACTCAAAGTCTACTGATTTAAGTGTTAATGTCATCTAAAAAACATAATGTCATCTAAAAAACACCTTCATGGCAACATGGAGATGAATATTTGACCAAATACCTGGGTACTGTGGCCTAACCAAGTTGGCCCATAAAATTAACCTTCGTTGGCTGGTTTGTTTCGCAGCAGTAGGTAACCTGAACAGCCTGTAACAGCCTCCTGCTATGTTCTGCGACTTTCCAAGTGGGTGATACTAAGCCACATTTTCCAATTTTATTTGGTCAAGCTTCCCATCCTCCTTCTATCTCCCCCTGTTTTTCATTATGTGTGGGTTTTTTTTTTTTTTTTGGTAACAGAGACCCTTTGGTGTTCTCCAGAACACCTCTTAACAAGCTTTAGTGTAGCAATTGAGAGCAGAATCAGGTTCAATTCTTGACTGTATGAGTTCCTAGCTGTGTGACCTTGAGTAATTATTTAACCTCTCTGACCCTCGATATCTTCATCCATAAAGTGAAACAACCATGCTGTTTCAAACAGTGCTGTTGTGAGGAGTAAATTAAATGAGCCATGGAAAGGGCTCAGACCAGCAACTGGACACACAGGTTTTTAAATTAATTAATCATTCATTCATTCATTCATTCATTCATTCACCAGCAGGACCCAGATTTTACCAGTCTGCGGTGCTGCTTTTCCTTTTAAGGTCTTAATTGTGATGCTCGGGCTTTCATCCCCCTCCATTCTAGAAGCTTCTTCCCTTTCCAGTTTCTCTTTCCTCCTTTCTATTTCCACCCCCTTTTCTTTTTCATTTTCCTTTCTAAAATCAGGTTCCCCCGTCACCCCTGGGGAACACACGCATGTTTCACAAATTCATCTTGTTTGTCACTTCAGCCAGCGCGGCTCTCTGGACCACTGCTTCACATTTCCCATGAGGCACTGCTCTCTCCGCTTCAGCTCCCTTCCTTCTGCCTCCAGCTGCTGCTGTTCTGCAGCTTCCCCTCCAGTGCAGGATGGACCTTGCTGCCTATAGTGGCAGCAAGAACAGGATGCAACTTTTATGCTGACTTGACTGGATGTTCCAAGTACCTACTAGAGGCAACATGCTCAGAGCCCATGGACCCAACTCCATGGGCATTTACAGAGCTCCCCCTCCCTTGTGAGCATTGCCTGCTTGCATGGGAGTTCACCCTGCCTGCCTCCCAGCCTAAGGTTCACCTTTCTTTCGTTTTTTTCTTTTTTTCTTTGAATTCAAGTGTTAGTTGTCGGAGGCTGCGCTGCCTCCGACAGGTCCAGGGGTCCCCGAAGGATGGACGGTGTCGGCAAAAGAGAGAGAGAGAGCCCCGAGGTTCTTTCTGATCACCAGGCAGACATCTCTGTCCTGTCGGTTTTGGTATCTTTATTTTAAGGTTCAGCAACAAGATGAAGTCATAGAGAGGAATTTCTTACAATGGGAGGCCTTTTGTGATATCAATTAACAGAATGTTCTTAGTGAAAAACAGCATAACATACAAGTTAAATTGTATATAGATAAGCTAGGAGTTATTCTGTCTGGCTCTCAAGAAGGTAAATGTTTCTGAATTGGTTTATTTGTGGAAACTAACATGGGGGCCCTAAATGTGTCAGTCTTTGCACCTGGGTTTCTGTTTTAGCTCCTCTTATCTATCCGCATCCCAGCTGCCAGTGTAAGGGAGGGGGTTTGTGGAATGCAGGCCTTGAGGAAGGGACTGCCATGCTTCACCAATTAGCAAAGATCTATGTAGTAGCTGTGTTCTGCTCTTAACCCCAAAATAGGCTCTTTGTCTCGGGGCCAGGCTCAATGGTAACTCTTGTGTTCTTAACCCCCTCTATTATCTAAGCCTTGGGTCTGCAAGGCCCATAGGAAGAGCCTTTTGACAATCGCCCATAGAGCTTTCATCTAAAGTCTCTTTTGTAAAGGCAGGAATATGCTTTTCCTTATGAGATATCTGTATTCAGCATATGGGTCTGATATGGAATATTGGGAGGCCTGGTCAATACCAGTAGGCTTATATCCAACATGAGCCAGTAGTAGTAGAAGGAGATACCAGTTTTCATTTCTCATGGGAGGAGCTGCAAACATTGTCACTTCCTTGCCGTGATTGCCATCCAGAGAGGCCGGTTCGGCTCCCGGCAGTTAGTATACAGTGTAGTCTTGGCTTCAGGAGTAGAACCCCATGATTCAACTCTTACATATAATACCGAGTGCTCATCCCAAAAAGTGCCCTGCTTGATGCTCATCATCCATTTAACCATCCCCTCACCCATCTCCCCTCCAGTAACCCTCAGTTTGTTCTCAGTATTTAAGAATCTCTTATGGTTTGCCCCTTCTCTGTTTTTAATCTTATTTTTCCCTTCCCTTCCCCTATGTTCATCTGTTGTGTTTCTCATATTCCACATGTGAGTGTGATCATATGGTATATTTGTCTTTCTTTGACTGACTTATTTTGCTTAGCATAATACTCTCCAGGTTCATCCATGTTGTTGCAAATGGCAAGATTTCATTCTTTTTCATTGCCAAGTAGTATTCGTGTGTGTGTGTGTGTGTGTGTGTGTGTGTGTATACATACCACATCTTCTGCACGGCAAAGGAAACAATCAACAAAACTAAAAGGAAACTGATGGAATGGGATAAAGATATTTGCAAATGACATATCAGATGAAAGGTTAGTATCCAAAATCTATAAAGAACTTATAAACTCAACACCCAAAAAAATCTAATAATCCAGTGAAGAAATGGGCAGAAGACATGAATAGACACTTTTCCAAAGAAGACATCCAGATGGCTAACAGACACATGAAAAGATGCTCAACATCACACATTATTAGGGAAATACATATCAAAACCACAATGAGACACCATTTCACACCTGTCAGAATGACTAAAATTAACAACTCAGGAAACAACAGATGTTGCCGAGGATGTGGAGAAAGTGGAACCCTCTTGCACTCTTGGTAGGAACGCAAACTGGTGCAGCCACTCTGGAAAACAGTATGGAGGTTCCTCAAAAAATTAAAAATAGAACTACCCTACAACCCGGCAATAGAATACTACTAGGAATTTATCCAAAATATACAGGAGTGCTGATTGATAGGGACACATGCACCCCAGTGTTTAGAGCAGCACTCTCAACAGTAGCTCAACTATGGAAATAGGCCCGCCTTTCTGCATCTTCATTGCCTGACCTCGTTCCAGGATGTCTGTCCGTCAGTGGGAATTTCCACTCCTTTAAGGGGCCCCCACCAGCGGGTAGAAGATGTGCCCTGTGGCTCTCTGCTGGACACTTTTTTTTTTTTANGGACACTTTTAATATTGTTATTGTACCTTTTTTTTTCCCCTTAGGCTGAGGTTAAGAGAAATGAGAGTGAGGTCAGGATGACACTCCCACATTCCAGCCCATGTGTGCCTGCAGGACTGTACTATTACCCTCTTGAAAGGAATCTCCCCAAGGTCGACTTTCCTCCTCCCTTTGGATGGTTAGAGATGAATTTGTCCAATGCAGTCGCCATGGCCTCCTGTGGCTATTGAACACGTGAAAAATGGCAAGTCCAACTTGAGACATGCGTCAGGCTCTGTGCTGACAGCTCAGAGCCTGGAGCCTGCTTCAGATTCTGTGTCTCCTTCTCTCTTTGCCCTTTCCCCACTCGCCCTCTGTCTCTCTCCCTCTCACAAGTAAATAAACATTAAAAAAAATTTTAAATGTTATTCCCAAAGTGCCTACCCAACCCTGCTATTCTCTTTGCAACATTTTCTACTAAAATTCTTTTGCGCATTTAATTGTTTATCATATGTGTTCCCAGCTAAAGTATAAGTTCCCCGAATACAGAGGTCTTGACTATCTTGCATCTTCTCACGCCTCAGAGCCTGGCACAAAGTAGGTTTTTTAAAAAAAAATTTTTTTTGATGAATGAATGAATGGAGAACATGAATTCTCATTGTTCAGTTTTGAAACTTTGTGTGAATTTGCAATTTAAGCTCCTCTTCCTTACTCCAGGATACTTCCTTACACATCAGCAAAGTGTACAGACACATCTTGGGTGAGTGGATTCTTTTTCTGTGTGGCAAGTATGGAAAAGGGCTGAGTTTCACTTTGGAATCAATGCTGTATTGAGCAGAGAAAACCCACATGGCAATAGGCACCCAAAATGAAGAGTGGCCATGGTAGTAGAAGCCCCAGGAAAATGCAACAGTCTGAGGTGGAGATCTTAGGAGTCTCTTAGGGCCTGAAGTGAGACATGAGGCGACTGCCTGGCTTGACATCTTCCTCAAAGGATGTTGTATTAGTTTCTAAGGGCTGTTGTAAATAACAAAAACAAAAATAACAATTAAAAAACCCCACCACAACTAAGTGGCTTCAACGACAGAAACTTAATGTCTCACAGTTCTGGAGGATAGAAATCCAAGATCAATGTATCAACTTAGGGTTGGTTTCTTCTGAGGGCCATGAGGGAACATCCATTCCATGCTTCTGTCCTTGGTGTATAGATGATTATCTTCATGTTCACATGACCTTCTTAAACGTGTGTCTGTGTCCAAAGTTCTCCATCTCATAAGGATACCGGTCATATTGGATTCAGGCCCGCTCTAATGATCTCATTAAGGTCACATTCTGAGGTGCTGGAGGTTAGGACATCCACATATAAACTGGCGAGGAGAGGCAATAACACAGTTCAACGCATAACAGATGCTAAAGGACCACTTCCAAGCTGCCCCAGGAAGGTTGTCTTCTGCGATCTCTACCCCAGCAGAAGACTCTGTTGGTCATCCATTGTTTTCATCTGCCCAGGATCCATCTCCTGTCTTCTGGGTCCAGCACCCAGAGTTTTCTTTGGGGACTCACCCACCTGACATCCTTAGTCTGTATGGTTCAAATAGAATTGGTCTTATACTCCATGTACAGCCTTGGGCATGTGGCCCACATCTAGCCAATCAGTGTATTTCTCCCTTCCCTTAGTGATTGGTTCAAGTGTGGTCACATGACCAAAACTGATCCAGCAGCACTCAATTCTAGGAGCTGATAGGTTGGAGGCTTGAGAACACTGGAGACCTTCTTTCTGGAGGGAAAGAAGCCAACAGAGAAACACAGGTGAGAGGTGTGGAGAGAGGCTGAGCCCAGTGACATGCTTGAAGCCCCTGCATTGAACTGCGCCCAAACATAGCCTTAATGGTCGATCTTTTCAGTTACAGGAGCCAATACATTCCCTTTTGGGCTTAATGCCATTTCGATGTGAGGTTAACTGATTTGTAACCAAAAGCCAATGTAATGTCGCCTCCTCCCTGCTCCTGTTTGTGTTCCTTGGTCATCCCAGGTGGCCTGCAACAGGACAATGTCACCAGGAAAAGAGAATTTCTTTCAACCTTCCTGCATTGTCTCCAAAGAGCCTGGTTTAAAGCCCCAGTGGAGATACTTAGGATTGGCCAATGAGAGCAAGGAGCCAGGGCGGTGAATGTGTGCCAACAAATAACTCAAGCAGCCGAGACTCTTGGGGTTTTATAATTATGTGGAAAAAAACGGAGATTTCTGTAAGGCAGGGGGTCAGCAAATTAAAATTCTCCCAGGAGCTAAGGGCTTCTGAATGCTTGTTTCTGATAATCTTGTTTATATCCTGGGGTAAATAAATCTGTCTTTTGTTCCGTGTTATTCAACTCTCAGCACTGTTTGTAATTAAAGGGGTGGAGGGTGGAGACATGAGTGAGTTCTTTAATTGGCTCTGTTCTGGGTGACAGGGAGTAAGAAACAAAAGCCCTCATGGGCAGGAGCTGGGGTGGGGGGTGGGGTGGCCTGCTCTGCCTTGGGAAATGGTGATAAAACCCTGGGCAGCTGGTGATCAAGTGGCAAAGGGGTGGAAATCCATCGTCATTAGCGTGATGGATGGGCACTGGCAGAGCCTCTGTGCTGAGGATCCTTCTGAGACACAGAGAGAACCAGAGTGAATGTCTGGTTTCAGAAGTCACCCCCATGCCAAGAGGTAGAATTCCACTCCTGGTTCACTTATTACTCACCCTCCACTTTCCTTCAGTCGTGCCTCTGGGGGGTGGAAGGCCTGACAAGGGAAAGCACACAGTCCTACTAGATAGTCAGATAAGTCCCGCGTATGACACGATAGAAAAAGGTTAATAAGCCCAAACAATAACAACAGATACAACAGATATAACAGCTAACGTTGTGTTGTGCATTTTCTGTGTGCCAGACGTGATGTTGAGAGCAATACATAACTGATTATTCTTCTTTTCTTTTTTATTTCTTTTGATGATTTCTTTTAATGCTCTCAAGAATTTTGTATTACTGGCATAATCATCTGCATTTTTTGGATGAGGAAATTGAGACACAGAGAGAGGTGAAATAACTTGCTGGGGTCCCCTGGAGGACGAGACTCGTATTCGTAGCCAGCATTATGCCTCCCTTATGCTTTCGGGGAGCTCTGCTCTGCCTTTCTACAGCTTTTTTAACTCTTTGACCAAGTCTTATACTCTCTCTGAGTCTCAGAGTCTTATCTGTACAATGGGGATAAGAACACTTTTATTTATTTATTTTTAAAGTTTATTTATTTATGTTGAGAGATACAGAGACAGAGTGAGTAAGGGAAGGACAGAGAAAGAGGAAAAGAGAGAGAGAGAGAATCCCAAGCAGGCATTGCACTGTCAGCGCAGAGCCCGAGGTGGGGCTCGAACTCATGAAACCGCCAGATTATGACCTGAGCCGAAACTGAGAGTCGGACGCTTAACTGATTGAGCCACCCAGGCACCCCCAGAACATTTTTATGTAGCAGGGTGCTTGGATGCAAAGAATGAAAACAGACACTGGTTAACTTAAGCAAACATGGAATGTTCTAGAAGGATATGGGGGAGCTTGGGGCACGCTGATCTCTTCTGGTTTTGTGGAGGGAATGGGTCAAGCTTCCACCAGGAATCACCCAGGGGAGGATTTACCTCCAAAGAAGGGTGTTCAGATGTTGAGTGGCCAAAATAAGCCTACCCTGACTTTCTAATAAGGCTGAGCACTGATGGATGTTTTTAGTATCAGACATGACACACAGTAAATGCCCAGCGAACGGTAATTATTATTATTTTTATTAATAATAATATCCAGGAAGATGCAGCTCCGCCTGTCTCCTTGTCTGCTGTATCAATTCTGGGCCGCTTTTCCTGTGGGATGATTTAGATGGCCTTTATGAACAGAGACATAAATGAAGCAAAAATATCCTCGAGACAGAAGGATGCTGGCATGTCTTCAGATTGGTCACTAAAGCGTGTCCTAAATTGGGAAGAAATCAAAACAGATTGCATCTAATTTCTCACTGTTCCAAGCAAGAAATTACCTTTTTAAAGGAAACACCATGACTTCCAAGCTGTTTGCAAACAGTTTTTGTGAAGTGTCTTGTCTTGGACTTGGCTTGTTTTTCTTAGTTAGATTATCCCCGTGGGGATAGCTGGGTTTTTCAGAGAGAAGAGGCACACAGAATCCACTTTTCTCTCTTCTTCCTCATGCTACTAGGAGCTTGGTGAGCCCCACACCCTCCACAGGTAGCTGAGTGAGTTATTACAAGGAAAGCATGGGCTTTGGAGCCAGAGACCTGGGTTCAAATTCTGGATGTAGCATTTCCTGCTATATAGCCTGAGGCAAGTCACTTTACCTGTGTGGACCTCCATTTCCTCATCTTCAAAATGAGGTCATCATTGGGACACCTGGGTGGCTTAGTCAGTTAAGCGTCCGACTTCGGCTCAGGTCATGATCTCATTCATGGTTTGTGAGTTCGAGCCCCGCATCGTGCTCTGTGCTGACAGCTCGGAGCCTGGAGCCTACTTCTGATTCTGTGTGTCCCTCTCTCTCTCTGCTCCTCCCCAGCTCCTGCTCTGTCTCTGTGTCTCCCAAAAATGAGTAAACATTAAATGAGGTAATCATTATTTACTTCCTAGGACTTGTAGTGGCCTTCAGTAACTGTTGTTTTTGTTCAAAGCTGCTGCTACCCTGTGTAACACCTTTGCAGGAATTAGAAAATGGCATCCTTTCTTCCAGTGGATGTACCAGGGACCAGGGCGCGTGGCTGCCTGAGCAGAGCACAGGCAGGATTTTATTTCCTACTTAGCTCCTCAGCTGGCACCCTTGTGCAGCATTAAACCTGCCCAGCTGTTCAGAGTGGCCTCATTTTTATTTGCTTATTAAGCTTTTTAAACTTTTCTCTTATGAACCGACACAGACTTCTGGTTACATTGAGAATATAACCCAATTCTTTTTTTTTTTTTAATGTTTTATTTATTTCTAGGAGAGAGAGAGACAGCGTGAGCAGGGGAGGGTCAGAGAGAGAGGGAGTCACAGCCTGAAACAGGCTCCAGGCTCTGAGCTGGCAGTCAGCACAGAGCCCCACGCGAGCTCGAACCCACGAACCGTGAGACCATGACCTAAGCGAAAGTCGGACACTTAACCGACTAAGCCACCCAGGCGCCCCGAATATAACCCAATTCTGGCCAAATCATCAGACCACAAACAGTGGTTGGTCCAAGAGATAGGCATGTGACCTCAATGGTCCAACCAGAGTTTTCCCCTGGAGCATGCTGGGAGAAGGTAGATTTTAAATCCATTGGAAACATGGCAGCCATGTTCCTCTTCATATGGAGCAGAACTGTCTATAGTAGGAGGAAGTGTGATCAACAGGCAAAGACAAATAGAAGTAAGAATGAGACGCGAGGGAGGAAGTTCTGGAGCCTGTTGCTGAGGCTACTTCCTGAAACTCTTCCTGTGCTTCTAAGCACTCAGTTCTCCTCTTAGTTACGTGAGTCCCAGTAAGTCTATTTTTACTTAAGCTTGTGTGAGTTGGTTGTCTGAGCCTTGCCACCAAGACCGTCCTGATAATTGAGGAGTTGCTATAAGATGTTTTGTGTATGGAAAAACCCCAGCTCGCAGGGACACTTCATAAATAATAGTTGTTCTTATTGTCATGCCGAACCATGAGGAGCTCCCACCAGTTTGCTTCTTTGGAGTGAACAGAAAAAAAAAATGCTTCATTAGTTGTGGCATGTCAGATATTGTCACCAGTCCTTGGGCACATGCCCATGACAGACATTACTAACTCATTAGTGGAAATCATTAATGGAGAAGGCTATGGTGTTTTTTTGGTTGTTGATTATTTTGTTTGGTTGGTGTGCTTTGTCTGGGAATGGTCTCGGAGCCCTGCTAACAGGTGCTGCAGGCAGTGGCTGCTAATGATTTGGAAATGAAATAGGAGATGAAACCAAACATTTTGATTTTAGGCAATTTGTGACAAAATCCAGTGCAATTCATTTTTTAAGCCTCCAACTCGTGGGAGCGTGCCAAAGGAGGTGAGAAAATATTGCTTTAAATTAATGCCAGAAAATAAGGGGCTCAGAACAACAGCACCGAAGCCTAAATGGCTAATGAAGTTTGGCAGAAGGCTTTTGTGAGCATGTGTAGGGCACCTGGGTCAACAGGCAAGTGAATTCCCAAGACATAGAAGAGATTAGCTCAACTCCACCGTTGTGTCTGGGGTAAATCTCACCTCCTCACGGGATTCTGGGGAGGCGGGAGGGTGTCTTGGTGTATTTTCCAGCCAGAGGAAGGCTTTGTGGTGGAATAGAAAAAGAACAAAATAGGGGCGCCTGGGTGGCTCAGTCGGTTGAGTGTCCGACTTCAGCTCAGGTCATGATCTCGTGGTTCGTGGGTTCGAGCCCTGTGTCGGGCTCTGTGCTGACAGCTAGGTCAGAGACCGGAGCCTGCTTCAGATTCTGTGTCTCCCTCTCCCTCTGACCCTCCCCTGCTCATGCTGCCTCTCTCTCAGAAATAAATAAAACATTAAAAAGAAAAAGAACAAAATAAATGTCAACAAAACAGAATACTCCAGATTTTACTGCCCAGCTTAGAGAAGTCCAAGATCTGCCACCGACCACAGAGTACTTGACCACTGACGGATCAAATTTGATACTAGAGAATGTAGATGGATATTTTATTTCACACACACCTTACCTATTCTTTTTTTTTTTTTAATTAACACTTATTTATTTTTGAGAGAGAGAGACACATACACAGAATGTGAGTAGAGGAGGGTCAGAGAGAGAGGGAGAGACAGAATCTGAAGGAGGCTCCAGGCTCTGAGCTGTCAGCACAGAGTCCAACGCAGGGCTTGAACCCACAACCACGAGATCATGACCTGAGCGGGGGGTCGGATGCTCAACTGACTGAGCCACCCAGGCACTCCCACCTTACATTTTCTAATGTGTTTCACTGTAGTGAGATGCAGAATTTTGATTGGGTGTTTAGCAAGTGTTTATTTTTCACCATATCGGTTCCTGGAGAAGTACCTGTTATGTAGAATAAACACACAGACAAAATAACCCCCAAATAAGCTCTTAATAACTACTTTCATTTACTGATCACTTACTGTATGCTGAGGTTTTTGTGCACAAGTTATTTTATTTTTTTAAGTTTTTAAAATTTGTATTCATTTTGAAAGAGAAAGAGAGAGAGAGAGAGTGAGTGGGGGATGCTTAATGACTGAGCCACCCAGTCGCCCTTGGCACAAGTTATTTTTAATCCTTACAGCAAACCTGACAAAGCAGCATTTTAACGCCTGTTTTACAGATGGAGAAACTGAGATTTAGAGCAATTACTCCCTAGACCAGCCAGCATTTGAAGGCAAGTCTTTCTCACACTGATATTCTTGCTATTTCTGCCATCATGTACTAATGGCTTATATTTTTCTTTAAAAAAATTACAAAAGTAATGCAAAAACTAGGGGTGTACATAAAGTAGCAACAAAACAAAACAAAACAAAAAAGCCCCACCTCCCTCATTGACTAGGCCTTCCCATCCCTATTTCCCAGAGGTAACTATAGTACTAGCTGGGTGTATGTCTTTCAAGATCTCAGATAATGCCACAAATAATACATGTGCATTATAGGAAAGTCAGAAAATGCAGATAAGCAGAAAGAAAGATAAGGTGCCAAAACTCAGAGATAACCGGGGAGAACAGGCTGATCTATTTCCCTCCTGCGCTGTTGTGTGTGCTTGCGCGCATGCGTGTTTTCGGGAGAAACATTGACTATGTCATGTGACCAGTTCTGTGCGAAACACGGAGAGACCCCTCCCAAGGCCCCACCGTCTAGTGGTAGCAGAGGAGTTGCAGCTTTTTCTTTGCTATTCCAGAGACTTTCCTGTGGGGCATGAGAATGTGTCAGGGGGCCCCTAAGAGAGGTGGAGTATGGACCCCGTGCTCGTTTCCTGTGGATGAGGTCCCGTGTGAAGCCCTCACAGCCGTTCTACGATACAGTGCCCATTCTTCGGATGAAGGGACTGAGGCTACAGGAGGTCGCACAGCTCCTAAGTGGCAGGCTACAGTGCCGTTTTCCCTGCCACCCAGCCCCCACCTGCTACAGCCCTCCTGGGTGGTCAGCCCCTAGCCCCAGAAAAGCGGGGTGAGTCTGTGACTGCAGCGCTGTGGGAGGGATGCTGGCCTGTGGAGGTTCAGAACCAGCCTTGAAACTGGGTCGAGCTGGATTTGAATCTCAGCTCTGCCTCTTCTAATCTATATGTCCTTGGGCAAGTGAGTTCACCTCTCTGGGCCGCAGCACATCTGTTAAATGGGGATCATTATCCTACTTGCCTCATAGGGTCATTGTGATGGTTAAATGGGCTGGTGTCAGTGAAGTGAGCGTATAAACTGCTCAGCACAAAGCAAATTGCTCAATAATCAGTGTTGCTGATTGTTGTTCCTAGGAGTGCTTCTGGGAAGCCTTTGATTCAAGGGCAGTTAGGTCTCTGTTGGGATGAGGTGATGCCCCCTCCCCACCAGGGGCTGTCGCTCTACTTTTGTTTCTGATTGCCTTTGGGCACTGGCGGCTGGCCGCTGTTCCAGGCATTTTGCAAAAAACAAAACCTGGTTCTTGCTTTGGGCTTCTGTTCCACCCCCCCCCCAACTCTTCCTCTAAAATCCTCTCTTTTCTCTGCTTTCCTGATACCAACCTGCCTAGCGCCTGGCACGGAGGTCTGACACTCAGTAAATGATTGTTGAAGAAACATGAAAGGCCTGGCAGATAGAAAGAGGCAGTTGGGGGATGTTGAGAAATTCACTTCTCCGAGCCGGATGACCATCTGTGTGTAATGAGGATAATAATGCCCACCTGGCTGGGTTGGCGAGAGGGGTGAGTGGATGCCGTATATAAGGTGCAGGCACAGTGTTCAGTCAGTGGTAGCTGCAATTGTTACTTTCTCTGACCTCCCCTTTTTCCTTCCTTGGGGACTTTCCATGCCAGAAATGCACTTTGCCATGTGGGGTCACTTGGTTGAGTTGGACAAGGGATAGGCACCCTTTTCTGTTCTGATCACTCTCTGATGCTTAGGGGAGACTGTTCGAGCACTTCCACTTGGCAGCTGCTTCACCCTCACGGTCCTGTGTTGCTTCCTTTTAGCTTTGTCCCTAACCATTCCAGCCCACACACCCTGTGGCCTGTAGCCTCCACTCCCCTAAAGCACTCTGCCTCCCTTCCATGTTCTTTCTGTAGCTTAAAGCTCTGTTGGTTCAACAATGTGAAAATTAATCAAAGGAAACCTCCTTAAAATGGAGTCAGGTGGCCAGCAGGGGGAGCCCTCACACCCTACTACTTAGACTCGATTGCAAACCCAGCAAGGAAGAGAGACACCTTGCAACTGATAGTACTTTACTATCCAGAAGGAGGAAGAAAAGTTCTCTCCTCCCTCAGCAACAGCCCAGCCAATGAGAGATAGTCACAACTCACCCAATGAGAAGCCAGTACACTTCAAAGTCCCAGTTTACTCCAAAGGACTTTTTGTTTACAACAGCCCTCCCAACTACAACCCCGCCTCCTCTACAAAAGAGGGTTCCTCTCCTTCCTTCTGGGCACTTGTCTATGGTTTTGCCATAGCCTTCTTGTCTGGGATTGTAATGCTCTGCTCTTCTCCAAATAAACCCATTTTTGCCACTAAAATAACCGACAGTTTTATATTTAAGGTTAATAAGAGCAAAAACTAAACAGATGGGACATTTGGCCAGAATTCATAAAAAGTGTCCTAGATGATCAGTTTTGCTTAACAGAGCAAATCTGATCCAATTGAGTCTGGACATAATGTTGGTCAACAGCCACAATGGACTGGAACCACAGATTTCCTCCACAACACAGCAGGGATCTATGGAAGTGACAGTGTGACTATCCTGAGTTGCGTGGTCACCCGTCTAGCCTCAGAGCAACCCTATGAGAGAGGATGGTCTCACTGGCTCCATTTCACAGATAGAACAACTGAGGCTCAGATAAACTACTAAGTGGAAAACTGACTTGGAGAAAATTCGCTTGGAACAAAGGATGCGTCTATTCTCTTTGACATGTGGGAAGCATGTGAAAATGTTGGGTTTGCCCCATTGGGAACTGGGATGCTAAATTTGATTTTAGCTGTAAAGCTGAAGTGTCATGCAAGATCACTTTCCCTCAGGACCAACTGGAGGCAGAATTAGAGCATGAGGAGACTGCATAAGGGATCTTTTAATCTGGTAATGAAAAAGTATTTTTGGCTCTGACGACATTTATGGACTGTACGACTAAGGACTTTTACCAAAAATGGGAAGTGTCTTTTGAGTAGGGGAAAGATCCGGCCATTTTTGCACTAAATTCTGCAAGAGAACCAGAATGGTCTGAACACAACGGTGAGGAAATGAGACAATGTCAACAGAAAATAACGATGGCAGCTACCATTCCAGTCACTGGAACGAGCACATTACATATGGTTCTGTTTCCCCGCAGTTGGAAGGTAGGTATTTTTATCTTCATGTTTCAGATGAAGGAGCTGACCCTCAGAGAGGTGAAGTGATCTATCCAAGGTCACACAGCTCGTAAGTGGCAGAATTAGGATTCAAACCACGGTTTGTATGAATTTAAAGCCCACTCTCCTTCTATATCCAGCCCTGGGCAAGGTCCTGGGATTCAAATGTGAACGCAGATTCCAAAGAGAAGTAAACATTGGTAAGAGAGTCAGTCAAAATAGAGATGGGAGGATGTTGAAGAAGTACATCCTATAAATGCTTCTGTTTCTTTTTTTTTATGTTTATTTATTTTTGAGAGAGAAAGACACACAGAGCGTGAGCAGGGGAGGGGCAGAGAGGGAGGGGCAGAGAGGGAGGGAAACACAGAATCAGAAGCAGGCTCCATGCTCTGAGCTGTCAGCACAGAGCCAGATGCAGGGCTTGAACCCACGAACTATGAGATCATTACCTGAGCTGAAGTTGGCCGCTTAGCTGACTGAGCCACCCAGGTGCCCCTGAACACTCCTGTTTCAATTCTGGGAACACCCGGAGCTCCTGAACTTTTGTCAATTGTATCTTGTCAATTGCATCTCCACCGCCTCCTAGAATATGTCCTTTTCCTGTGGGAAATAGAGATAATGTAGCATCTGTTACCTAAATAGCCAATTGTGTAGTAGATAGTTTAACTCTCAGTACCAGTCATAATTCTTTCAAAACAAGTTATGCAACCTTGTGGTTTCTGCCTGGGTGAGCCTTCACTCCCCTCTTGGAAGGTCTGTCCATTCTGACTCCTGGCTTGCAATCCTAAAGACCCCAAGTACACGCTTTTGGTTGCTTCACAGACTCTTCTTGGTTGACCCGAAAATGAATTGAGACACAGTCCCTGCCTTCAAGGAGCTCCTTTCCTTCAGAATAAAGAGCTATGTCGCTCAGTTAAGAAGTTTCCCGCGGATCCGCGATTCATGCATAGAGAAAGCACATCTCCATCGCTTTCCAGTACGAAAGAAGGCTGGAAATGCACAGGTTGGGTGTAGAAATCCCTTTGTCTCAGTTCTGATTTTATTTTGTCAGCACCTGCCTGGGATCTGAGCTCCAGGTGAGCAGTTTGCCACGTGCTCTGATGCTGCTGTGGTCGGCAGACGGTCCTGGCTCCCACGCCCACTGCCCTCCTCAATCCATCCTGTGGCTTAGCTTCAGGAAGAATAATGAGGCAGCCGCCTTCTACAGTTGTTCAGTGGGAACAAGCGAGATGCCCTCCCAGGACCCAGCATCATGAACACTGCAAACGTAGCCTTCCTGGGCCTGAGGCCCCACAGCAGTGGTGGGGTGCAGGGGCCCCTCATGCTCTGCTTGGTGACACAGACCCTGGTGTCTGTCATTCATCTGCTCCCACTGGACCTGGAGCTGGTACAGCCTAGGGCTGATCAGCAAATTTTAACACCCTGGGAGTTAGCTCTGACAGTCCAAATTCTGGTTTAACTTTCACCCAGACACCCAGCTCATAATGACAAGACCTGCTATTATTACTACATTTTAGATGCTCTCAGTATACAACACCTGATGGATGCTTTCTCTAAATAGCCTGTATATTGAGGGGCGCCTGGGTGGCTCAGTCGGTTAAGCGTCTGACTTCAGCTCAGGTCATGATCTCAAGGTTCGTGGGTTTGAGCCCCCTCTTGGGCTCTGTGCTGATGGCTCAGAGCCTGGAGCCTGCTTTGGATTCTGTGTCTCCCATTCTCTCTGCCCCTCTTCCGCTCACACTCTGTCTCTCTCTCTCAAAAATAAACAATAAAACATTTTTAAAAATTAAAAGAAAAAGAAATGCTCTAACTGTCCAGTAATGGCCTTCCCTCTGGCTTTGGCTCTTCACGATCCATGTCTGGGGACTGGGTGCTCATCATTCCTCCAGAGGGCCTTGTTAGGCAAAGCACCTTTCAAATATCCACGGGTCAGCACTTTCTCTCTCTCTCTCTCCTTCCCCAAGAAAAGCACTTTGGTGGGAGAACAGCTGCCTGTCGGACTGGAGTCCTCTTCAGCCTACGTTATGTCCCTTAGATTCCTCAGGCAGAGGTCAGCCCCTGTAGACTTGTTTCCCAGTCTTCAGAGGAAACAAATCATGCTCTCGTGTGTCTCTCCTAAGCTCCTCCCACTGGGCTTCAGGTGAGGGGAGCACAGCCTTTCTTGCCCTATGGGGCTGGGGAGATATCAGTGTCATTCCATCCCTGCTCTCTAATGAAATCTGCCTTCCAATTCCCTACTCTCCTGGAATTTGGTGAGAGGCGAAGGTCACAAAATAGTTTGCCACCCCTGGTGGAGGGCTTGCACCTCTCTTTGGAACATGGGAACGCTTGGCACTTACTGTTTCATTCTTGGCTTGCTTAGGGGACCCAGTCCAAACCGGAAAATGCATCACCCACTGGCAGAAGCTGTCAGAACCCCATCAGCACTTAATCACATCAGAGCGGAAAGGCCAGCTTCCCTCTGCTTGTATCAGCATCCGTGTGACTGGGGGCTTTCTCTGAAGGTGAGGAAGGCAAGTCTGCCCACTCCCAAAGCAGACCTGAAGTTCTAGGCAACGAACAGCCCTCAGGAGCAGCCCTCAGCGAATGACTGATGGGAGTCATTTTTGAAAATTCCCAGTTCCCTCACTAAGCTAATTCTGACCCCTGTGTTCTTCCTGGATCCCCGGAGTTCCCCATGGGATGAGTTCTGGTGCTCACAGTGCTTGATCACAGGTACTTCCTTGGCTTCTTTCTCTCCCCACTTCATTCTCCCACTTCCACTCCATTGTCTCCCAAAGAAACTGCTTGCACTCCAATCTTTATAATCCTTATCTCGAAGTCCCTTTATGGTGGAACGCAAGCCAAGACAAAGTCCTATTATGCATATAATACCTCCAGTATCACTTAGCACAACCCTGAGCCTCTCCAAGCCTTGCAAGATAGATGTCTTCCTTTCTCCATCAAGGAGGCAGAAGATCCTAGGAGTGAAGTAGTTTAATTGTCAAATATGGCGGCACTGGTATTCAGTCTCAAATCCATATTTCTCCAAATATCTGCTCTTTCTCCCATACCACTCTGCTCCCTGGCAGCTGGAAGCCATTCCCTCTGGCAAGTAAACCACAGTCCTTTAAGTGACCACCCCTAGCATCAAAGTACATTCAATCTAGCACACTCTTAATGTTCACAACCTTGGTTCTGAACCATTTGCCCAAACGCCACTCATTACTCCCCACTCATCCTGCTCCTAATACTCCCAACTTCTAGCTTTAACTTGCTGTGTTGGATACTGTTTCGTGGCCCTTGTCTGTGGTCCACCATCAAGCCCCATTGCATAGACTCATCTTGAGCAATACTCTTCCCAGTTGGACTGAGCCCCAAGGCTCCCAGCCACGGCGCTGTCCATTACGGATGCTGTTCCGATTGGTGCACATCATGGCTGTCCTGGTAAGTTCTCTATCCTCTATGCCCTAACAGTCTGTAGCCCTATCTGAAGCAAAATGAATTGTCATCCATTGCTCAGAGTTAGAAGGCACATCCAGAAAGTCATGCGTGCACACTAGCTGAGCAAACCTGAGTGCTTAGCGAGAGAAGTTGGGTACCGCTGCTGGGAATCGCCTAAGTAGGAAGATTTTAATTGTTCCCATGCTCGTCGCATCCACCTAATTTCCTCTAACGAGCACACACAAAGCAATGAGGAGAGGTGCAGGATTGGATGGCAATTCAATGCCTCATAATGCCAGATGAATTGCATTGCCTGCTCCACGGTATTGCATTTGCCGATGTCTGGGAGACAGTCTCCATGGATGCTAATTCAATTATCCTGAAACATAGAAGGAAATTGTCAGCTAAATTGCTGCCACACTGCCAAGCTGCACCTAGCCCTCGTCTCCGGTGCTGTTTCCCGCTGATTCAGCAGCAGACGGCCCTTCAAGTCTGAGAATGACCAGGAGCTGTGTCCCAAGGTATGGCTACTTGGCTCTTCAGGCAAACATCCCATCTTAGACCTCCAAATAGAGAAAAAAACATTGGTTTTTTGTTCATCTTTCCCTTGCTTCCTTTCTCTCTTGAAACACCTCTTGTTATTTATTCATCCGTTCGTTTAGGAACCACAAAAATATGTGATGATCTTGATCGAACACCAGCTATGTGATTGGCACTACCCCGCGCACTGAGAACACAGCAGCTAACAAAATAGTCAAAACTCCATGTCTTCAGGAGTTTATAATCCTGCCTCACCTTCTAAGGAGGTAGGCTGACTTTCACTCTTGAGGCCTTTTTTGCTCTCTGGGATCTAGGTAATGGGTGAATGCAAGAGCTCAAAAGAGACAGAAGGGCCAAGTTAGTTATAGAAGAAAAGGCTGCATCAAAAGAGAAAAGTAGGGAACACCAACCCCTGACTTGGTTAGGTTTGCAGAGTTTAAAAATTTACAAAACAGAGGAGAGGAATTTGGTGGGAACAGCAGTGGGGAGAAGAAAGTAAATTTCAAGTTTTGCTTTGTCTTCTGGAGAGAATGCCTCTGGGCTCTGTCGTATTTTTTATGAGACTTCAGTAAACGCAGTTTTCAAGTTGTGTTTTTTTTAAGTAAAAAGAAACGATCAATCAACACATATTTATTGAGTGTCTACTATGTTTCAGGTATGACAGATGCACACTCTGGCTTATCAGGCTTACAGTTTGGAGGGGGAGACAGACGAACACGTGATAGGTACACCAGACGGGGTGACACTCGTTTGGAAAGACAGAGAAGGCTTCATCGAGCACGTGAGATTTGTGTCTAGCCCAGGATTAGGAGTTTGTCAGGCAAAGAGAAGAGTGGGGTGTTCCAGACACAGGTGACCTGCTTTTGCAAAAACTTCATGGAATGAAAGAACGCCATTCACTTGACCACAGCTGCCCCATCAAAAGAAATCATGCTCTTCCGTCAGATTCTTCCCAACACCTAGTTTCCAGAAAGCAAAGAAAATGGAGTGTTCTCGGGTAAATTTCTCCAGTGGGGGTATGAATCTGTCTCACTCCCCAATGAGCTATGGCTGTCTTCACGAGCTGCCCCCCATTGTCAAGGAGCTAAAACTGATGGGGCTGGGCCAGTGGAATGACATTGCACCTCAGACTGGCTGTCTGGCTGTCAGAACGGGGTTTTCTTTGCATGGGGTTCTGTGCTATGGTGTCTTCAGGGCTAAAGCAGGACTGCTGGGCTCTATATGGGCTACATTTATATACAGGCACCTGTGACATACCCAGTTCTGTGCTGAATACTAGGAAACAAAAGTGAAGAGCCCATATGGTTCAGTTCCTGCCAACATCAGGTGAAAAGGCTTTCACGAGGGAGAGTGTGGTCCCGTAAAAAGGCATTCACGATATCTTCATGTCCTAGGAGCTATGACAGTATTATGGCCAGCCCCCAGAGTCCCCTGAGGAGGTCAAACAGACTTCAGTTGAGGCATCGGCTGTATCAAGGAATAGCGGTATGACCTGAGGCAAGTTCATTCTCCTGCATCTACATTTTCTCCTGTGTAAAAATGGGGATTCTGACACCCACCTCAGTGGATACGCCAAGGATTCGACATAGCCTACGTGTCACCATCCTGATGAACAAGTGGGGTGTGACAGAAGAGCAAAAAAAGAGGCCTTCCTTATTTCCATACTGTTGGTGGATGAGGCTGTGGTGAACTAAGCTCTTGTGGCCGCTGGGTAAATCCTGAGCAGCCTCCGTCACTTCACTGGTAAGTCCTGCATAATAAGATGCCTGGCAGTCATTCTAACCCTCAGGATAGTTCTGTTTCAGTAATTAAAATGCCCATTCTTAAGTAATGGTTTAAAATCTGGGTCAAAGCTTTTCCCCAAACCAACCAACTGTAAAAGAGACCCTTCTGAAATTGGAGGAAATTGGAACACTGACTGAATTAGGAGGTGAAATTAGGGGATGCTTGTTAATGGTGTCATGGTAAATAGGGTGTGTAGAGTTTCGTGTTGAATTCCTAAAGATGAAATACTGTGATGTCTGAGATTTGCTTTTCAACAATTGGGGGCTTTGGGGGAACAGACTGGGGTATAAGTGAAACAAAAGTGGCCACTTTTATGTTATTATTTCTCTTACTTTTGGAAATGGTTGAAAACTTCCACTATAAAATGATTTTAAAATGTTAAAGCATTGGGATGCCTGGGTGGCTCAGTCGGTTAAGCGTCCGACTTCAGCTCAGGTCATGATCTCACAGTTCATAGGTTCGAGCCCCACATTGGGCTCTCTGCTGATAGCTCAGAGCCTGGAGCCTGCTTCCTATTCTGTGTCTCCCTCTCTGCCCCTCCCCTGCCCATGCGCTGTCTCTCTCTCCCTAAAAAATGAATAAATGTTAAAAAAAATTATTTTAAAATGTTAAAGCATCTCTACTCACCAACCACATACAATTGGTAGGTTACAAAGCACATATACATGTGTATTGTTCATATTGTAGACACTGTAGATCTATGTGTTTATTATAACAGACTTTTGGCCAATGGCAGTGTATGTAGCTCTAATGAAATCAGTGTATGTGGAAGCAGACTTCTATGATGACCCCTAGTTATCTCCCTCCTGGTATTTATACCCTATGTGCTCTCCTACCCTTGGGACTTGACCTAGTGACTTGCTTCTAACCAATGAAATACATTCAAAGTCATGGGATGTCACTTCTGAGATTAGATTATGAAAGTCTGACTTCCGTTTGTCTGGCACTCTCCTCTTTGCTTTTTTTTTTCCCTTGCTTGTTCTGATGAAGCAAACTTCCATGTTGAATTATTCTGTGGAGAGGCCCAAGGAGTGAAGAGTGTAGCCTCTGGCCAACAGCCTCCAACAACCATGTGAGTGAGCTTGAAAGTGGATCCTTCCATAGTCAAGTCTTCAGATGAGATCGCAGCCCAACTGTCATCTTGACTGCAACCTAGTAAGAGATCCTAAGTCAGAGGACCCAGCTCATCTGTGCCTAGACTCTTGACCCATAAAGACATGCAGTCATAAATGTTGTTTTAAACCACAGAGTTTTGGGAAGATTTGTTATACGGTAACAGGTAACTATTAGAATACATTAGAGCAAATTTCAGACAGATGGGAGTAAAGTTTCTTTCAGGGGGCAGCTTTTCGCTAGTTCAAAGGCATAGTATTAGCGTGGGTTAGTAGTGGCTCTGCTTTGCCCCTTTCTCAGCTCAGGCATTGGGGAATGAGATTGGCTTCCCTTTGTCTCTACCTCCTCCCTGCTTGCTGTCCAAAGGCCTGAGGGAGCAGAGGGGCAATTGGTAAGGGCAGAAAAGAGCTTCTGTGGCTAGTACTATCATGATTTGGTGTTGGGACAACCTGTTTGGCGGGTACTTAAAGCCCTTCTGGGTTCAGCAGGTATTCTTCGAGGTGCATTGTGGATTCTTTGGGGCCCCCTCTAGTGCTTCCACATGGCACAGTCCCCTGACATGGTGGAGTTTTTCTGTTCCCCCCTGTCCTTCTCAGGTCCCATGCCAGGTGGGAGACATCAGTGCCTCCCTCTGCTTCTTTTGGGCAGAGGGAGCTCCTTTTACCATGCCTTCATCTCAGCAGATACCTTTATCTACTCGATTCATGGGAAGCTCATGCATCCTTGGCACCTGTTTCCACTGCTACCCCCTCTTCTCATCCTGTAGTCCTGGTAGGTTCTAGCCACAGTCTGCTAATCTGTACATTCTTCAGGTCTGAGTCAGAGGCTGGTCCCTCCAGACTCCAGGAAAAACACAACAGACTAGAGCTATTTCCTGAAAGTTCCTCACATAAGACAAAGGTGATTGCCTCTCCCCTTGTCAAGTGGGACAGAGAATCACTTCACACTGGACTCCTCCCTCCAAAACTCCTCTTCCCAGTTTTCAACTCAAACTTTTTATATTCTGGAAGTGGGTGTTGGATCACGGGGGACAAAACTATTTTCACTTGGAATCTTTGCAAGGCCAGCATCTTACTCTGAAATGTCAGGTGTTTGAATGTCTCATCTTACTCTTGGGCTTCGGCTGAATTCAGGACCCAAAGCGTCCCATTTTAACATCTTCTTCTACACATAAAGCAGCCTAGAGTTACTATTCAATAATGGTCCTAGTTATTTATATTTTGCTGTGGGACTGCTCAGATGGACCCAACCACTCAGTGTTCTTCCTGTAGCTCCACTCTGCCACGTGACTTTGTCATCCCTCCTATCAGCTAAGCTTGTTTTTGCTTTGACCAGTAGAACACAGCAGAAGCGACGCCAAGCCTTTCCTATGCCTGGGTTCAAGAGACCCTGCATAATAATGTTGGTCTTTCTCTTGGGACCCTCCTGCTGCTCTGTGCACAAACCCATGGGTAGGATGAGAGATCGTGTGGAGAAATCCAGTGTCCCAGGCAAGGGAGACAGCCCAACCAGGAGCAGCAAAAGCCACCTACCTGACCACAGGGACATGTGTGAACTCCGCCATACTCAGCTCAGATGATTGGAAGTGCCCAGCTGACCCACTGATATGTGATTAAAACTTGTTATGATATGCCACTGTTCGTTATGTGGCATTATGGCAGTGGGAGATAGCTGATACAATTGTACTGGGTTAGCTAATGAGGGTGTTGTGTTGGAGAAGGGCCCCTCCAGTACCAGGTGACTAAGCTGACTGCCAGCTGGGCCTTGTCATCTGTGTGCATCTCTCCCAGAGGAAGAGTGTTTTCCTTCCCTAGACATACTCAGCTTCGGCCCAGATAGATTCCTCCTGGGCTTGTCAAAACTTTCCAGAACACAGTGCTGCAAACAGGGCCTTCCTTTGGCAGCTTGTTAGGATAATTGAAATGTGGGTGGAAGCTCATTAAGCTCCCCTTCGTCAACATTCTTCCTTCCAGGCCCGGGGAAGCTGCGAGTTCTGTCACATCCCATTAGCACCGTGTCTGGGTGGTTTCCACACCTTTCCAGGCAAATCAAACACACGGGGTCCACATTCAAGGGAAAATACATCTATTCCCACAGAGAGGGGTATGTTTACGGAGATTTAAAAATACATCTGGCTTGGATGGATCATGAGAAAGAGAGTGAAAATACCTAAAAAAATGCTTGGGAGGTACAAGGATTGCAAGTTGTTATTGGACATATGAAAAAATTAGTGTCTGAAGTCTTTTCTGGACATCCCTAAGTCCCCTTCTATCCTTGTCTCCTGCCAGCCCCCTACAAAAGCTTATTTTATTAAAAAGTGTTTCAGAGGCAAAAGTATGTTTGTTCACATTCTGACTGGGCCACGATAATAATAGTAACGATGATATTAACTTTAATTGAGCAAGTTTTATTTGCCAAACTCTATGCTAAAAGTTTTATACAAATAATTTCATAAAATCCTGGACAGGAAGCTCCCTGAGGTCAGAGACGACGGCCATTTTGTTCTCTCCAGTATGTATCAAGCATGTAACATGATTCTTGGCAGTAGATGTTCAATAACGTTCAGCAAACAAATGAATGGATGATAGTCCTCTGAGGTAGAGGCTATTACTCCCATCTCTAAAAGATAAAGGGGATGGAGGTTCCATGAGTGACCCAAGCTCCCATAGCTAGTCAGTGGTGGAAGGGACATCAGGCAGGAAGGCTTCTTTTTTTGTTTTTGATGTTTATTCATTTTTAAGAGAAAGAGCATGAGTAGGGGAGGGGCAGAGAGAGAGGGGGACAGAAGTCCCCAAGCGGTCTCTGAGCTGAGCCCAGTGTGGGGTTTGAACTCATGAACCACGAGATCATGACCTGAGCGAAAGTTGGACACCTAACTGACTGAGCCACTCAGGCTCCCCTAATGTTTTCTTCCTTCCTTCCTTCCTTCCTTCTTTCCTTCCTTCCTTCCTTCCTTCCTCCCTTCCTCCCTTCCTCCCTCCCTCCCTTCCTTCCTTTCTTCCTTCTTTTTTAATGTTAGGAATGCTATTTTCCAGGGTGGCTTTTGGAGGTGGCTGGGTGGCTTAGTTGGTTAAGCATCCAACTTCGGCTCAGGGCATGATCTCACACTCTGTGAGTTCGAGCCCTGTGTCAGGTTCTGTGCTGACAGCTCAGAGGCTGGAGCCTGCTTTGGATTCTGTGCCTCCCTCTCTCTCTGCCCCTCCCCCATTTACACACTGTCTCTCTCTCAAGAATAAACATTAGAAACAATTTTTTAAATACAAAAAATTAAACAAAAGTGTTGCCCTTGTGACAGTTATATAAAGCAGAGAGCATAAACACATTGGAGATTACCGGGTACACAGAGCACAAATGTTAGGTCTCAGATGTTATTGTTTATGTTATTTTCATTTGTGTCTTTGTTTTCTATTAAAGTGAATATGAAGAGGGGGTGGTAGAGAAGCAGAGGGGGCCTCATGGCACCACAGAAGAACTAACATAGGGTGGGTTCAAATTTTGACCCCCACTATGTAATGGGTGCATCATTTGGTTGAAGCCATGTCAAATTCAGGTTGTGATATCTCCTGCACCTTGTTGCTGCAGCATTGGCGAGGACTCCCAGGAACGTGTGGGCATGGAACTCAACACACTCCTCATTAAATGCTTTGTATCAACAAACACCATATGCTTGGGCAAATCAATCAACAATTAGTTTTTTAAAAAATGTAACAACACGAAACCTGCCTTATATGATTGTTTTCAAGATGCAATTAAGATAACGCTCAATGATGTCTAGCGCTTGGTAAGTGCTTAATAATAATAGCTAATAATAAGTAAAGCTTACTGAGCACATACCAGATGCCAGGGCTTTAAACGCATCATCTCATTTAATGCCCTTATCAAATCGATGAAGTAGATACTGTTAATTGTCCCATTTTACAGTTGAGCAAATGAAGGGACAAAGAGGTCAAGTAACTTATCCAAGTTTAAACATCTTTGTCTTTGGACTGGACGCAGTCTCTGGAGGAGAAGTGGGAGGGCAGAACATATATATAACCACTAAGAGCTGGCAGCAAACCCCAGTCTTTTGTAAGCCTGAGCTTCGATGGCCTCTGGAGTCTTGACATTCCTGGCATTGGTCCACTGGTTACAAGGTCTGAAGTCTTTTGAAATGGGTGCTATGATGATCTTCAGCACAGGGGAAATGTTACTTCACCAATATTTTCTCTTTTTTTTAATGTTTATTTATTTTTGAGAGAGAGAGACAAAGAAAGAGAGAGAGAGAGCAGGGGAGGGGCAAAAAGAGTGGAAGACAGAGGATCTGAAACAGGCTCTGCACTGACAGCAGAGAACCCGATGTGGGACTAGAACTCAAGAAGTATAAGATCATGACCTGACCTGAAGTCAATGCTTCACCAACTGAACCACCCAGATGCCCCTCACCAGCATTGTGTTTTAGCAACTGCAAGAAGAAAATCCTCCAAGGAGGATTATTTAAAATAACTGTGCTCTGATCAGTTAAATCCAGGATTAGCCAGGCTTTGTCACACTAGTCACCCTGTTCCGTTGCTTGTAACTGGCTAGAACCCCTTATTGAGAAGGATTTCAGCAAAGATTGATGGGTTTGATTAGTAATGTCTGCTGTGGGCAAGGACAGGAGGATACAGGCATGTATGTCATGTATTACTGACTCTGCATTATTAGTATGCCTTGAAGGGGTACTCTGGGAAGGCAACCACACTCCCCTTTGTTGAATTTTTGGGGAATGTACGTCCTGGGTGCAACTACATACTTCCACAAGGAGGTGTTGCCATGTCATCTGACCAATCATTTTAGGAGTCTTATTCAGACTTATCATTGAACCTCTACCATGTGACCAAGTCTTTCTCTAGATCTTTTCCATCTATTCCCATATTGGGTAGAAATTACTTCCAGTGTCTAGAAAAGGAAACAAAGTTTCAGAGAGACTAATGAACTTGCTCAAAGCTGCACAGTGCCAAGGGCACGTTTGACACGTAAGCAGGCAACTGGATAAGTTATATGTTGACTGATCAGTTAATAGGTGGAAAAGCCATTTAGGCTGTAGATTTCAGACTTGAGACTTGGCACAGCAGATGCCTCTGATGGGGGCCCAGGGCTGTGCTAAGATGCCGTGGTAAATACAGAAATAAAAAGCAGTCTCAATGCTTAAGGAACCTGCAGTCTTATAATCTCTCTCTCTTCCCTTCCAACACTCAGAGACAATTCCACATCTTCTGGAAAGAGAAAGAAAGGGTCACTGCATTTTATTTGGTTACAAAGCACTAAATGGTAAATTGCCTTTCCATTTTAAATTGCTGGCACCATCAGATTCACTATGAATACAAGTGCATCTTCTGGGGCTAATAGCCATTTTTATGCCACTAATCTAGAAAAAGGAAATACGGCTCAGAGAGCAGGCTGACGGCAAGCTTGGGAGCAGTCCTGAGGCTGATGTGGTCTAGAGAAAACCATGGGTCTCTCTGGGCCTGTTTTCTCCACCAGAAATTATATTCCATCTGTGTCTTGGTAACCACAGCAGGGGAGAGTTAAGAAAACCTAATAAGGAGTCTCCCGGCAAACTTAAGTCTGGGTGAAAAAACAAAATAATGAGAATGCTGCATGAGAAATTCCCTTTATATTAGAAATACATCCGGTCTATTGGTTGAGTCCCCAAAGCTCTTTCAAAGACCC
>NW_027530357.1:2892851-2893222 GCF_008692635.1 Crocuta crocuta
CTCTCCCGTAATTGTCTCAGTGAACCTGCAGACATTGGTAAGATGGTGGGGGCTGGGGGGCGGGGAGTGCAGGGGGTGGCAGGAGGCACTCAGAGAAGAGAATTGATTGCCCAGGGTCACGAAGGTTAAAGAGAGGCAGAGCCAAGTCTCCAGTGCACATCTAGCTGGGCCTCGGTTGCAGCAATGCATTATTGAGAAGGAAAGGGTAGGTTAGGAGCCCCTCCTAACAAGTTTAATGTTTACAAGCGACTGAGTAAGATGGTGGGTGAGTGAGCCTTTGGAAAGCTTTCCAGGGGCAGTTTTGCTGAGTGTTTGCAAAGCCTTAAATATATATTTTCCCTCTGGCCCCATTCATTCCTCTTCTTAAGAAA
>NW_027530357.1:2893347-2961149 GCF_008692635.1 Crocuta crocuta
GGCCCCATTCATTTCCCTTTATCCCAAGGAATTTATCCCAAGGAAATAATCAGATAAGGTATGAAGATGTGATATGCAGACATTCGTATCAATAATATCCAAAGGAGATGAAAATTTGCATACAACCTAAATATCCAACTGTAGGACATTGGTCTACCTAAATGAATAGATAAACATATAATTTATGACATGCCTGTATTCTGGGCTTTAAAACGAGGATGAATAGAAGTTGGAATGTGTACAACGGCTTAGCTACAGTGGTGTTTATTGCAGCTTTCTTTCAAAAAGCAAAAAGAGGGGCTCCTGGGTGGCTTAGTCGGTTAAGCATCCGACTTTCACTTAGGTCATGATCTCGCGGTTCATGGGTTCAAGCCCCGCATCGGGCTCCGTGCTGAATGCCAGCCCAGAGCCTGGAGCCTGTTTCAGAGTCTGTGACTCCCTCTCTCTCTGACCCTCCCCTGCTCACGCTGTCTCTCTCTCTCTCCTAGAAATAAATAAAACATTAAAAAAAATTTTAAAAAAAGCAAAAAGAATGTAAAGTTGAATGTCCAGCAGCAAGGGTTTAGGTTTGTAAACACACTGGAAAATTATATTGTTTTTTAAAGTAATGGTGCAGGTGGATATTTATGGACATGAAACGAGGTTGGGGCGCCTGTGTAGTTCTGTCAGTTAAGCGCTGGACTTTGGCTCAGGTCATGATCTGGCGGTTCTGGGTTCAAGCCCCACGTTGGGCTCCGAGCTGACAACTCAGAGCCTGGAGCCTACTTCAGATTCTGTGTCTCCCTCTCTCTCTCTGACCCTCCTCTGCTCTCACTCTGTCTCCTTGTCTCTCTGAAAAATAAATAAACATTTAAAAAGAATAAAAGAGGTTGACAATATAGAAGTTAGGTAGATGATTCAGGGCAAAGACTATGCATAGCATGGTCTCTCTCTTACACTCTATAGATCTGTAAGAATATATGTGAAAACGTTTATAAGGGTTATCTTTGGATGATAAACAATTATAATTAAAAGTGTTTATGATATGATAATAATTCTTATCATCATGCTTGTACTACGAGTTCTGTGTGTGTGGCTGTGTGAAGCTCACAGAACTGATCTCTTCTGAACGCAGCCCAGCCCCATGAGGCATGTATTACTGCATGAAGGGGATAAGGACCCCAAGCATGGGGCTGGCCTAGAAGGATGATGGAGAAGAGGCAGGAAGGTCCCTAACTTTGACAAGCACCCGCTCTGTGCCAGGTACTTAATATACATCATCACATGAATTTTGCACTGACTATTCAGAGTAAGTGTTACCTCCCACTCACATATGTAAAAATGGAATCTCAGAGAGGTTGAATAACTTCCTTGAGGTCACCCAGCTTGCAAGCCAAGCCTGTGTGGCTCCAAAATGCACAAAATCTCCACCTTGCTCTATTGCTCAGAATATCTACTTCTCCTTAGCAACAAGGCCATGGCCAAACCCACAGACAAGCAGAGGTGCTAGGGGTTTGGTAGGGTCTGTTTCACATCGAGTCCAGCCTTGCTGTACAGTGGAGCTGGAGGAATGGTCTGGTGTGGGATCTTAGTATATCCTTATGCTGAGCCCAGCCTCTGTCCTCTGGGGCGGTGGTAAATTTGCAGCTCCCCAACAGTGCCTTTGATTTTGGAAATGGAGTCATGGTAGTAACACCAACTTTGCATAACAGTGAAGATGGACCCTACCTCTTCACCTTGCTGGGTCCCCTGATAATCACTTTACCTCTTAAAGCCTCAGTTTCTTTACCTGTAAAGTGGAGTCCTAATAATTGTCTTTATGGAGTTTTCACGAGGTCAGAAATAATATTTGCAACAAACACCTGACACTCATAATTTACAGGGGTTTTTTTTTTTCATTCTAAAATTATAGGGACGATAACCCTCAGGGAGTATATACCCTTCTGAAGCTAGCAACGTAGGCTAGGCAGATATGCATGTGTTTTGGAGCCCCAAGGAGAAGCACTTCAAATCTTCTTTGCCAAATTAAAGTCAGTTCCACCTTAAAATTTTCCTCTGCAAATGCTTGCGAAGATGGTATTTAATTGATCATAACATCCTCAGACTCTCAGGCAGGCTCTTTCCTCCTCTTGCTCATCACTGCTGATTACTCAAGATATTTTATGTAAACAGAAAATGGTTCCTGCATAATTAGACCCATCCACCCTCCCGCTTCCCCCCATTTGCTCTGCTTCTGGCTTCCTGGAGCTGCCCAACCACCTCTGAGGCTCTGATTAGCCTCAGAGGTTGAAGGTCTGTGAGGCTGCTGAGATGCTCACTGGAGGGGCCATCATCTGGGACCATGGAGGCTGCTAAGAGAGAGGCAAAACTCTGCACCCTCTGTTTCTCTCTCTTGGTTCCCTCCAGTGCAGCCACCATGACACTGCTCCCTGTGCCCAAGTGCATCTGTTACACCCATCCAGAGAGACTCTCTTTTCAAACGCACCTGTCCTGTGTCTCTGACTTTCTGTTAGGTAACTCCAGAGGAGAAGGTGTTAATCCTAAAATAAGCGATTCTCTGTTTGTGGATTACATCTAAGTGATGTGTTCTTTCCATGGTAGCTTCCTTGGGCATACACAGCATTAGAATTCCTTGTTTCCATCTTGGTCTCCCTGGCCCCTGCCACCCTGCTAGACTGTTCCATAGACCTCATGATATCATTTAGGGCAGGGGGTGGACTGTACTTCCTCTTCATCCTCAGTTCTGGGGATTAATAGGTGCTCTGTTTGGGGACTTCAAGGAGTCTAGTCCAGAAGGTGTGGTCTACACAGGTAAGTGAGATTGGATTGTTGAGAGGTTTGGGCTTCATCTCAAAGCCCTTGAGGAGTTTTAAGTGGGAGGAGGGTGAATAACCAAACTTGTGTTTTAGGAAGATTGCACTGGCTGCTTAGGCGCAGAGCAGGCAAATGGAGACATGAGGACAAGGAGGTTGTTACAATAATTCCAGAGACTGTGGCCTGGATGGGATGGTGGTCCAGGTGCAAGAGCTTCCCCCAAGCTTTGCAGCCTTCTCTGCTTACTCCAGGCAGATGCTGTCGCTATCGACCCACATCCTCTAGGCCTATCCCTTAAACTGGGCAGTTTCTGTGCGCTCTCATGACTTCCTGTGTGCTCCGATGACTTCCTGTATGTTCTCATGCCTTCCTGTATGTTCTGATGGCTTCCTGTGTGCTCTGGTGACTTCCTGTACACTTTGGTGACTTTCTGTGCACTCTTGTGACTTCCTGTGTACTCTGATGCCTTCCAGTATGCTCTGGTGACTTCCTGTGTGCTCTGGTGACCTCCTGTGTGCTCTGATGCCTTCCTGTGTGCTCTGATATCTTCCTGTGCACACTGGTGACTTCCTGTGTGCTCTGGTGACCTCCTATGTACTCTGATGCCTTTCTGTGTGCTCTGATATCTTTCTGTGCACCCTGGTGACTTCCTGTGTGCTCTGGTGACCTCCTGTGCACTCCTGTGGCTTCCTGTGTGCTCTGATACCTTCCTGTGCATCCTGGTGACCTCCTGTGTACTCTGGTGTCTTTCAGTGTGCTCTGATGCCTTCCAGTGTGCTCTGATGCCTTCCTGTGTGCTCTGATGCCTTCCTGTGTGCTCTGGTGACTTCCTGTGTGCTCTGATGCCTTCCTGTGTGCTCTGATGACTTCTGTGTCTCTCAGCCTGAGGGTATCCTCTGGCTATGGCAGTGTGCTGGTACCTCTCAGAGGAGGCAGGAAAAGCCAGAGACATCTCAGATGTATCCCTCAACTGATGAATAACAAAAAGATATAGACAAATAGCCCAGCTTCCTTGCCCCTCAGTGGGACAGTCTTGCAACATGTTTCTACCCTGCCTTCTAGAAGTCCCAGTCTACCCAGTCCGTCTAGAAGAAGGACTCAGCCTCAGCAACCCACAATAGTAAACAGCTCACTAATGTGCTCCATATTGCTGTCTTCCCTTCCCTATCTCATGTCCCCCCTCTCTCATTGTGCCTCCTGGGATCATTCCCAAATCAACTCCTTATACCCAAATTTTCATCTCAGGGTCTCCTTTCAAAGAAACCCAAAATACAATGGTATTTTATAATGAATGGAGAACTATTCATATACATTCATTCATTCAGTCAGTCAGTCATGCTATACCTCGGTATGTGTATTTTAACATCTATGATTCCTTTAAGAAGAGTAGTAGACAGTTGTCCAGGACCCTAAGACCTACTCAAACTTTCTCATGTACAGCACTTAAACGTTAACATGATCATCATGAACACATTCCGAATGCCAGGATGAAGCACAAAAATGTCCCTGGTTTTAAATTTCAAAAGTTAAGATGCAAAGGGTTCTGAAGAAATGAAATGCCCATTCCAGGAGGCCCCACTGATCAGCCCTGCTCAGTGATGTTGGGGCAGAACCTGATAGAGGGTAGGACCTGATGGAGAGCAGAAGTGAGGACCTGGTGACGGTGTCACCATTTAAGCTTCCTTTGCTTGGAAGAATGCAGATGAATTGTCTAAAAAGAGTGAACTTAATGGGGAGTTGATATTATTTCCTTTTTGTTTCTTAGAAAGTACCATGGTCTTTAAAAACAGGACTCCACGGATACCTGGGTGGTTCAGTCGGTTAGGAGTCTGACTCTTGATTTTGGCTCAGGTCATGATCTCATGGTTCATGAGATCAAGCTCTGTGTCAGGCTCTGTGCTGACACCTCAAAGCCTGCTTGGGATTCTCTCTCTCTCCCTCTTTCTCTCTGCCTCTTCCATGCTCATGTTCTCTCTCTCTCTCAAAATAAATAAACATTTTTTAAAAATGACTCCAGTTACCCCAATGTTAGTGGCAAAGGGATGCTCTATATTTCAAATTTATTGGGCAATTTTGTAGGGCTGGGATAAGAATGTGTCAGTCATCCAGAGTAACCCATGGTTCGAAGAGGGATGGCTTTGCTCCCGAAGGACACTTGTCAATGTCTGGAAACATTTCTGTCATAACCAGATGGAGATTCTGTGGCATCTAGTGGGTAGAGGCCAGGGACGCTGCTAAATATCCTACAAAGCACAAGCTGGGCTCCATAACAAAGGATTATCCACTCCCTAATGTCAATACTGAGAGATGCTGCTCTAGAGGAATTTCTGCATCTCAGCTTCTAGTTTTCCATAGAGGCTTTGGGGGTGGGGTGGGGGAAGGACCGAAATCATGGGGCATTTCTGGGGATTCCAGCAAGGGGCAGTCGAGGATGGTGCTCAGGCAGTAATGGTGATGGTGGGGGTGGGGTGGACACAGAGCCAGCATCATTGTTAAGGGGCTTGTTTGTTTCAAGTTGGCCTCAACTGTGGGAAGTTTTAACAGCAACTGAAGCTTATTATAAAAGGAAATTTGATATCATTACCATAACTTAAAAAAGCGAGTCACTTGTCATGATTGGAAGATATTCACAATATGAATCCAATGAAAGATTCAAATATTATTGAACATTGGGGAGCTGAGCAGGCTGGGAATCAGAAAGTCCTGGGAGAGTCCCACTGCCATCCTGGGTGGTGGTGTTCTCAGCTATAAAAAGGGACTTGGCCAGAATAGCATTTCCCCAAAAGTGGTAAAGATAAAACATTTTGTGCAGAGGAGATAATTTGTGGTTATACATGGAGGCAGTGTTAAATAGCAATGAATTGCTTGGTGAGAAATTAATCCCCTTTTTTATTTTTATTGTTTTTTTATTTTTATTTATTTCTAGGAGAGAGAGAGAGAGACAGCGTGAGCAGGGGAGGGTCAGAGAGAGAGGGAGACACAGACTCTGAAACAGGCTCCAGGCTCTGAGCTGGCAGTCAGCACAGAGCCCGACGCGGGGCTCGAACCCACAAATGGGGAGATCATGACCTAAGCGAAAGTCGGACGCTCAACCAACTAAGCCATCCAGGCGCCCCTATTTTTATTGTTTTTAAAGTTTATTCATTTATTTTGAGAGGGAGAGTGTGCCTGAGCACACACGCGCTGTTAGCACAGAGCCCACCATGAGGCTCCATCCTAGATCTCTTAGATCATGACCTGAAATCCAGAGTCTGATGCTTAACGGACTGAGCCATCCAGATGCTCCATTAATCCTCCTTTTAAAATTTCCTTTCAATCCATCTAAACACAACAAGGAAAAAAATCTCAGCTTTGGAGCTTACCTGTCTTTAACATCTTTAAAACACTTGCTAATTTTTCCTTTCATGAAAGACAGAGGAGTCCACAGAGTCAGGGTGTTGGTCAAGTTACAGTAATCAGAATTTATTAACATTCTGTAATTTCACTGTATTTATTTTATGCTTACCTTCTATTCCTGTAAAGTGGTACTGGTTTTCCATTTATAGAAGGTTATAGAAGCTTCCTCTTCAAACACATTTATTTAAGTTCTGTATGTTAATCAATTTAAAAATATTAAAATAGAAATGAATAGATGGTATGCAAAAATGGGAAAGATCGTAAAATTAGCAGATATTTTAATAGGAGGAAGTCAGGCTGTCCCTTCTAGGGATGACCTTAAAATTGCTCTATTTTTTAATTTCAAAGTTAATAATTTGCAAATAAAATGCAAACACCTGTGCTTTAAATATTATCTTAAAATTACATAGGACTTTTAAAGTGAGCCAGACTCTATCCATGAATGCTGCTAGCTATATTAGCCACCCATCCCTTACTGGGCTCATTCACGATCTTTTTTTTGTGAGAAGTACTTTTCCTAGACCTAACACAGTACTTGGCACACAGTAGATGCTTAATACGTGCCTGTTAGAAAAAACGCGTGCAACCGGGAATCAAAAAAGAAGCTTTCATTTCTTTTTTTTTTTTTTAATGTTTTTTTTTATTTATTTCTAGGAGAGAGAGAGAGAGAGAGAGAGACAGCGTGAGCAGGGGAGGGTCAGAGAGAGAGGGAGTCACAGACTGAAACAGGCTCCAGGCTCTGAGCTGGCAGTCAGCACAGAGCCCGATGCGGGGCTTGAACCCACGAACTGCGAGATCATGACCTAAGCGAAAGTCGGACGCTTAACCGACTAAGCCACCCAGGCGCCCCAGAAGCTTTCATTTCTGCACAAAAAGAAAACAATCAACAAAACTAAAAGGCAATAGATGGAATGAGAAAAGATATTTGTAAAGGACATATCGGATAAAGGGCTAGTATCCAAACTCCATAAAGAACTTACCAAACTCAACATCTAAAAAACAATCCAGTGAAAAAATGGGCAGACGTGAATAGACACTTTTCCAAAGAAGACATCCAGATGGCCAACAGACACATGAAAAGATGCTCAATGTCACTCATCATCAGGGAAATACAAATCAAAGCCACACTGAGATACCACCTCACACCGGTCTGAGTGGCTAAAATGAACAAATCAGGAAACTACAGATGCTGGCGAGGATGTGGAGAAACGGGCACCCTCCTACACTGTTGGTGGGAATGCAAACTGGTGCAGCCCCTCTGGAAAACGGTGTGGAGGTTCCTCAAAAAATTAAAAATTGAACCAACCTATGACCCAGCAATAGCACTCCTAGGATTTTACCCAAGGGATACAGGAGTGCTGATGCATAGGGGCACATGTACCCCAATGTTTATAGCAACATTTTCAACAATAGCCAAATCATAGAAAGAGCCTAAATGTCCATCAACTGATGAATGGATCAAGAAGATGTGGTTTATATATACAATGGAATCCTACGAGGCAATGAGAAAGAATTAAATCATGCCATTTGCAGCAACGTGGATGGAACTTGAGGGTGTTATGCAAAGTGAGATAAGTCAGGCAGAGAAAGACAGATAACGCATGTTTTCACTCATATGTGGAACTTGCAAAACTTAACAGAAGAGCACGGGGGAAGAGAAGGGGAAAAATAGCTACAAACAGAGAGGGAGGGAGGCGAACCATAAGAGACTTTTAAATACAGAGAACAAACTAAGGGTGGATGGGGGGTGGGGGAGAAGGGAAAATGGGTGATGGGCACTTGTTGGGATGAGCACTGTATGGAAGCCAATTTGACAATAAATTATATTTTTTTAAAAGAGAAGCTTTCAGTTACTAAGGACAGACAATCCACCTCAACCTGGTTAAACAAAAAAGGGGAGTGTTCAGAAGTAAGGTGGCTGTGGCATGTTTGGGTCCATAAGTTCATGGTGTGATCCAGGCTATGACTTCATTTCTCTACAATTGTCTCAGATTTGCCATCCTTTGTGTCCTTGTCCTCAAGAAGTCTTGCCTCATTACAGTAAAATTAGCTGCTGCAGAACCAGGTCTCATACCCACACACCACAAATCCAGGGAAGAAACGTTTTGAGATTCACTCCAATTGGCTAATTGGATCATCTTGGGTCACATGTCAACCCTGGAATCAATCTCTGAGGCCAGTGGGATGGAATTCAGTGATTGGCTTCTCTCAGGTCACATGGCCTATGCTTATAGCCAGGGATGGTATCATCCTCCCCAGAGAAACATGGGTCCCCAGATGGGAATTAAAAGCAGTTGGAAAGAAGTGAGAGGAGGAAATAGATGCCAGGACAGCATGGCCACATGATGGATGCCAACTCCGTCCGTGAATGGGGGAAAACACTGATAGAGTCTACATTGGTTTGTGAACTGCTTGTTATTTGCCATGACAAGGTAAACACAGAAATCAAGGGTGAGCAGTTAGAAACATATAGAGCAATTTAACGAATTGTGTGATAAGTAGACTCATTATGTTGAACAGAGTATAGACCACAAGTATTGGATTATAAAGGATTAGGAAGATGAATTAATCTTTCACAATAATTTTAGAAGCATTGATTTAGAAATCACTCTTTTAGCAGGTTGGAAAGTCTGAGCTGAAATCCCCAAGATTCATATAAAACGGATGGGTGCAGGACATTGGAAATTGGGGTTTGAATGAGCCTAATGCCAAGATGTTATGAGCATCATGACTCATCTAGAGCTGTTTCCAGACACCCATAGGTAGGTGCTGTGGATCACAAGATGCCAAGGACCTAGAGGAAGAAAGCATCAAGGAATTGAGAATGATTGGGAATGAAGTCTGGATTTTCAAGCTAACTCCTTTTGTCTCTTCCGAGAATGTCCTTTATGTTATTATGGGTTGCTATAGTGACAGCAGAAGTAAAAGGGATTGTTCAAGGTGGCATCGCAGATTAAGCTTCACAAAACGTGGCTTAACTTTCTTTGTGGGAGTTTAGATTTAAACATCTTGTTGCCTGCTGCCATGATACCATAGGTTTTCCTGAGGACAATAAAGCCTCCTAAAGTTGTGCTGATATGTTTGCCTGTGTCCTCATTTGTCAAAGATCAAGACCTGGTAAGGAAAGGTCTGGATTCTGCTAAAACTAATTGTTATTTTCTTGGGGCTAATATTCCAAAGAATGTTCATTGAGTTGAGCCCAAAGCCATTGGTGAGGTTGGCCCAGCATTATAGAGAGAGACAAAGAGCTACTTCTGAAACCAGGGGGAACTGGAGAATGAAAACTCCCATAATCCTGAGTTCCAACCACAGAGAGGACTCCCATGTGCAAAGGCAACGTGTTAAAAAGGGCTTCCTACTTCCGGATGAGTGGGAAATCCTCCAGAGGGTGGGATATAGATGAAACGAACTTGGCCAAATATGATGGGTATGAGGGATTCATTATGTCTTTCTTTTATGAATCTTTGAAATTTCCATAATAAAAAGTTAGAAAGAGGCTTTAAAGTTCTAATTTTTTCACTAATGTAAACAATACAGAGACTGATAGTCATTTAACAAATAATTGTTGAGGGTCAATTATGCACCAGACCCTTTGGCGCTGACCTTCGGGTGATCTCCCCGCCCCCCCAGCCTGCCCCCATACACACACCAAGAAGATAGGGATAGATTCCTATTTGGTCACCTTTTATAAAGTCCACTAGTTGAAAAATCCTGTGAACAAGAAAAAAAAACAATTGGCTTTCTAGTTTTTTAAACTGATGAATATGTTACATGACAATATTATTTATTTATTTGGAGAGAGAGAGAGAGAGAGAGAAAGAGAGCACGTCAGAGAGCAAGAGATCAGGGGAATGGCAGAGAGAGGGAGAGAGAGAATCCCAAGCAGGCTCCGCACTGTCAGTGCAGAGCCCGATGCAGGGCCCAAACCCAAGTACTGTGAGATCATGACCTGAGCCGAGACCAAGAGTCAGATACTTAACCGACTGAATCACACAAGTAGGTGCCCTTGTTACATGACATTATTATATGTTAGGACATACAATGATTGGCCAACATTTAAAAAAAATCTTTAACATGAATATACAAAATTAACACACAGAAATCAGAAACTTGATGAAAACAGAGATGACAGAGGAACAGAAAACTAAGTAAAACAAAAATAAAAGTAATACAAAATTCTTTTTTAGTTCAGAGAAGGTACTACATCCACAAAACAAGAAAATGACATTATCAAAAGGATCAGTAAGAGTTAAAGAAGGAGTTACTGAAGTAATTTAAAAGAAGATGGGTGCGTAATGATGAATCGCTGAGGTACATCTTTGTTTTGTGTACTTTTCAATATGTATGTTATATTTTACAACTTAAAAAAGGCTTGGAATAAAATGTACTGCTAAAAAAATATGGAGAGCTGGAAATTAAGGAGGAAGAAGTACAGACATTAGAGGTTTAGTCTAAAAGGTTCAAATTCCAAATAAAAGAAGTTCTAGAAAAAGAATATTTATTTACTTATTTAAATATAATTTATTGTCAAATTGGCTTCCATACAACACCCAGTGCTCATCCCACCAAGTGCCCCCCTCTATGCCCATCACCTACTTTCCCCTCTCCCCGACCCCCATCAACCCTCAGTTTGTTCTGTGTATTTAAGAGTCTCTTATGGTTTGCCTTCCTCCCTCTCTGTAACTTTTCTCCCCTTCCCCTTGCCCGTGGTCTTCTGTTAAGTTTCTCAAGATCCACATATGAGTGAAAACATATGGTATCTGTCTTTCTCTGCCTAACTTATTTCACTTAGCATAATACCCTCCATTTCCATCCACGTTGTTGCAAAAGGCAAGATTTCATTCTTAGAAAGAGAATATTTTTAAAAAGAGTAAGATCATTAAATAAACAGTGTGAGAAAATTTCCAAGAACCATAGGATATGAGATCCAGATTAAGAGGGTCTATTGAGTGATCTATCACAAAAGGGAAAATATATCCACACTAAGGCATAACACTGTGCTGTTTTAAAACTGAAGGGATGGGGCATCTGCGTGGCTCAGTCGGTTAAATGTCCAACTTCGGCTCAGGTCAGGATCTCATGGTTCATGGGTTCGAGCCCCTCATGGGGCTCTGTGCTGACAGCTCAGAGCCTGGAATCTCNCCCTCTATGCCCATCACCTACTTTCCCCTCTCCCCGACCCCCATCAACCCTCAGTTTGTTCTGTGTATTTAAGAGTCTCTTATGGTTTGCCTTCCTCCCTCTCTGTAACTTTTCTCCCCTTCCCCTTGCCCGTGGTCTTCTGTTAAGTTTCTCAAGATCCACATATGAGTGAAAACATATGGTATCTGTCTTTCTCTGCCTAACTTATTTCACTTAGCATAATACCCTCCATTTCCATCCACGTTGTTGCAAAAGGCAAGATTTCATTCTTAGAAAGAGAATATTTTTAAAAAGAGTAAGATCATTAAATAAACAGTGTGAGAAAATTTCCAAGAACCATAGGATATGAGATCCAGATTAAGAGGGTCTATTGAGTGATCTATCACAAAAGGGAAAATATATCCACACTAAGGCATAACACTGTGCTGTTTTAAAACTGAAGGGATGGGGCATCTGCGTGGCTCAGTCGGTTAAATGTCCAACTTCGGCTCAGGTCAGGATCTCATGGTTCATGGGTTCGAGCCCCTCATGGGGCTCTGTGCTGACAGCTCAGAGCCTGGAATCTCCTTCAGATTTTGTCTCTCTCACTCTCTCTGCCCCTCCCTTGTTCGTGCTCTGTCTCTCTCTGTCTCAAAACTAAGTAAAACATTAAAAATGTAAAAAAAAAAAAAAACCTGAAGGGATAAAAAGAATATCATAAAAGCATCCAGAGGGAAAAAAATTTTTAAAGCATAGTTGCATACAAGAATCTGAATAGGATGTCAGCCAACAGCAATATTGGAAGATTGAAATCAATGCATCAGTGTCTTATAGGGAAAGAAATGTGAGAGGTGGTCACGATGTAAGAGAATTCTCATCCTTCATAATATAAATATAATAGACAACGCTTACAGTTGATAAGCCAATAAATAGCAGTATTGGTATGTTAAAATATGGAGATAAGTACCAGAAAAGACAGCCCCAAGTATTGAATGTAGTTACATGGAGCAGGACTGGGGTGTTATGGTAAAGGAGGAAGCAGAAGGGACTCCTGAAAGTTTGTCATCGATTTTATAATAAAATTGGACTTTGTGTACATGCATTATTTGTGTTTAAATAAAAGTCAGTTTTATTTTTAAATATCCCCTCTAGGTGCTGTGGGGGCCGTGGGCTGCAGGGAGGGAAAGTGGAGGCAGAAAAACCAATACCATCATTTTGAGTCTTTGCCAGAAAAAACATACTCTCTTACCTTTAGCTGTTGTTGTTGTTATACTTTTTGGCTTTGTCGGTCAACCTTGAGTTGGAAATCACAGACCGCATTAATCTGCTTTATGAACAGACTTGGTACCCTGCCGCCTTGGTCAAACCTGGGATCCTGCCATCCCTGAGCTTTCTTCTCCATTACACTTCCCTCACAGTCACCAAAGATCCCTGCCATGTGAACAGAAGGCATTGAAATTCCAGTCGCGTCTCTCCTCAGTGCGGTCTGATTTTCCGAAATTGCAGTAAATCAGTGGCACTGAAAATTGGCCTATTTTTTTTTTTCTGGGGGTGTTGGTTTGGCTTGATGAGAAAGCAAAAACAAATGGAGTTTATAAATGTAACTAATCAGGAAGTTAAAGAGAGGTTAAACCTAATGGATTAATCAAGTTTTTCGGGGAAGTGGGAAGGAAAGGTGAGAAGGCGGGAGGAAGCGAGTGAGGAGCAGACTTTTGTCCAGACTGATGTAAGAAGCCCTTCACTGACTGGAGTCAGTTCTTTGAGGGTCTTGGGTTTCTTTCTCCCTCTCTCTCTCTCTCTCCCCCCCTTTCTCTCTCTCTCTTCCCTTCCCTCCCCCCCTTTCTTGTTGGGAAGCAGAGAGTCTCCCAATGGTTAATGGCAGGCATGCTGAATGGAGAGAACAGGGTACCACCTGCTAGGAGACTCAGCCCTCATTTCTGATTCTGCCGCTTACTAGTTGCGTGACCTTAAAGATATCCCGTCACTCTTTGAGCCGGCATTACTCTTCCCGTAAAATGGAGTGAGTATTCTCATTTTCCAGCATTGTAAGGCTTGTCAAGGTCAACAGAGGTAATTCAGTAGACTGTGAGAGCTAGATGCGGTGATGGAAGTGGGTGGTCGGCCGGGGCGCCTGGGTGGCTTAGTCGGTTAAGGGTCCGACTTTCGCTTGGGTCATGACCTCGCGGTTCGTGGGTTCGAGCCCCGCATCGGGCTCTGTGCTGACTGCCAGCTCAGAGCCTGGAGCCTGTTTCAGTCTGTGACTCCCTCTCTCTCTGACCCTCCCCTNAGATAGGATGACCCATTCCACATGTTCTTTATGCCCTAGTGGCTTTCAAATCTTTAGCTCCGTTCGAGCCTTTTCCCTCAGTTTCATGCTTGTGTATCCAGCTATCCTATAGTTCATATTGTTGTTCCCCAGACACTGAAACTCAGCATATCCCCAAACAAACTCTTTTCTTCCCCAGATCCAACTTCCTCTATCCCCCTCCACCTCCCAGGGTCTCTTTGTCAGTGGAAACCGTGGCAGAAACTGCTAGCTTCCTCCCAATATCCGTGCTCCCTTCATTCTCAGTAACAGAATCTTGAGCAATATGCCTAGCAAATCCCAACTTATTACATTTCCCCACCTCCCCCACAAGTAAGTGTGGCCATGTGACTCCATTCTAGTTGATGAAGATACACATGGAAACTTTGCTTCCAGGAAAGCTCTTGAAGGGGGCTCCATTTTGCACTTCCACTTGTTCTCCTTCGTATACTCTGAAACACAGGTGTGATGGCTAGAACTCCTGCAGCCATTTTGGACCCTGAGGATAGAACTAATGTGACAGGGTGGTGAAACAGGTAGAAAGAGCCAAGTTCCCTAAATATTGAAGATCTGTCAAAAAGCCTTGGATTGTACAGAGAGAGAGAGAGAGAGAGAGCTGAGTAAGATTCTTCTATCTTGGTGAAGCCCCTATAATTTTGGGTTTCCTGTTACTTGCAGCTGAACTTCATCCCAAGTGATAGCCAGAACCCTGGAACTTCTTCCCTATATCTAGTCTTATACCAAGTCCTGACTTCTGGCTCTCTTTCCAATCCATCCCCTTTTCTTATTCTTGTCTGAGCCACATTATCTCTTACCAGAATGACTGCAAGAGCTTCTTCACTGACTCCCTACTTTTAGCCTCTCCTCGCTGATACCTACGCCCAAAGAATTTCCATTTTTTGGTTAAGTAATCTTTCTAAAATTCAGATATGACTGTGTGACTTGCAGGGAATCATGGAATTACGGACACATAATATAAAGAGCTTAAAGGGCCCTTAGAGGTCATTTAATCTAGGTTTCTTACTGTTAGTTTGGCTTGATGAAGCAAGAAAAAACAAATAGAGCTTTCTATGGGCCTTCTGCAATAATTTATATACTATTCCATCTATAAAAAGTAGAAGTGCATTCCTCTGGAGAAGACCCAGAATTCTTTTTTTTTTTAATTTTTTTTTTAAATTTTATTTATTTCTAGGAAAGAGAGAGAGACAGCATGAGCAAGGGAGGGTCAGAGAGACTCCGAAACAGTCTCCTGGCTCCGAGCTGACAGTCAGCACAGAGCCCGACGCGGGGCTCGAACCCAGAACCGCGAGATCATGACCTAAGCAAAAGTCGGACGCTTAACCGACTAAGCCACCCAGGTGCCCCAAGACCCAGAATTCTTAGCAGCTTCTCATAGGTGTTCACCACAAGTTAAAAATCTCTGGTAAGTCTGACTGCCTTAGTCTGTAGATGGGGATCTCAGGTCAACAGAGGTTAAGTGACATGTCCAAGGTCACAGAAATTCAGTGGCCGAGCTGGAGCACAGGCTCATGCTGTCTTCTTCAGACAAAGCTGCGAACTGGCAGTCGATGCAGAGTTAGAGACTTCATATTCCTTTCCTCGAGGACTGAGTGTCCATTTTCATGCAGACTATGCAGATTGGACTCACACCGATAAGGACCGGGCTGTGGTTAGAACCTGTGAATGGAAGAAGCCGCAACAGAATTGTTAATTTCTGTTATATACATTTCTGTTTACAGGAGAATAATACTGTTAGCCCCATTAAGCACCATTATCAATGTGTGATCTAATAATTTCAACGTAATGAAACTAATACATTTCAGAGTAATGGAAGGAAATATTCCACATCTGCTGCAAATTGGATTATTCTGGGCTAGGAAGTCCTTGAGGCAGTATCATTAATTATTCTGATTTTCGTCACATCTAATTGGTACCGTGCTTTACAGTTTACCTGTCATTTTCACATACCTTATTATCTTATTTCGTTATTCAAGAAATTTGGGGGCGGAGTAAGGCAGAGCATGCAGAGTGTGCTGGTTGGGAATATTGTGGTTGCAGGCAAGAGAAAAGTCCAACCCGTACTAGCTCGGGGAAGAAAGACACTGGGGAACGGGGTTGGGAAGATTGTTGGCTCATATAACTGAATTGCTCTGGGATATTCTGATTCAAGAGTGGTTTGATCCAGGGGTTCATGCTGTCATTAAGGCTCTGGCTTTGTTTCTGGATGATTCTCTGTGCTGCCTTGTTGGCTTCCCTCTCAAATGGACTCATTGCAGCCTCCTATTTACATACCCTCACATGGCAATGCCCAAAAGGGACACAAATGAGTTGTTCTGGTAAGTCTCTTGCAGGGCAGAGCACTTGTCAGTCTCCCAAACCTCAGAAAACCTCTCCTTATATCTTATTGGTGGGAACTGGGTTAGAGGTCTATCCATCAATCAATCATAGTACATGGGCAGGTAGCATGCACTTGTTGGCTCACGCCAATCAGGGTCCACCGTAGAGCTGAGAGTGGGATCAATCTCATTGGAAACAAGAGAGCTGAAGACAGTGGGGTTGAAGTTACTCACAAAAAGAGGTGAATGCTTTGGTGGAAAAGGGGGAAGTGATCTGGGGAAACAAAAGGAAGTATTCGTTACGCGGTAGCTCAGAGAGGTTAGGAGACACACAGACTCTGGCTTTTGGGACTAAGATACAAATTCAGGGGTTTGGTCTCACAGCTAATGCCATAAACGCCAGGCCTCTCTAGAAACCTGAAGAATTATCCAACCACCTTCATACTTACCTACTAGCTCCGTTCTTAAAAACAACACCGGGAAACTGGTGACCATCATTCTGAGCCAGGAACTTCCTGTCCATGCCCATTCCAGACATAGATCCCAAGCTCCAGATAATGAGGGGAGTGATCCGGTACTTGACATTGTCTTGAGTGCATAGGAATTCCAGTGTTGTCCTGGGAAGTAATATGGAAGCAAGTTTCAGGCATTTTGTTTAAGGCCCCACACCTAAGCTTCTAAGTCAAGTTGACTCAAGTTTAAGGTGGCACAAATGAATTCTTATGTCACAAATCAGATCACTGTGACTACCACAACCCCCACCCTGGCCACACTGCTTTTTCCAGGATTCCAATTCACCTCCATAAAAATCTCTTATGCCTACAGTGCCTGGAACTAGCTAACAATATACCTAGCTACCGATAAGGTAGGTAATATTAGCACCTCTATTCTACAAATGATGGCACTGTGACACATAGAGCTATAATAGCTCTTCCAAAATCACTTCCTTAAGAAAAATCCCATTTTCCCCTCCTGTATGTTTCCTTTACTACCCACATGGTGCACTTCACCTCAGACACTGTTGGTCACTAAATATGTGGAGGTTTCTCCCCACACCAAGCAATTCTCTATATGACACCAGCGGGGTGTCCTAGTATTTAACTCCGTTGTAACACAACTACCTGGATTTGGTGTCAGATCCCACAGGTTAAGGGCACAGTCCCACAAGACTCTCCCCAACTGTTGGGAGCCATTCTGAGCCTACTAGTCGAGAAAACTCCTGGTGAGGTTAAAGCACGTTGCATAGTCTCTTGCCATCAGATGATGACCAATATCCACCCCCACTCAATTATTTCTGCCTGAGCACCGACCCCTAAGGTACCTTGTTGATCAATACCGGGAGTGACTTGTCCCCTTATTCTGGCCCTGGTATGACGACTGCACCTTGTGAAAGAACTTATTGTGGGAACTTCTTCTTTTATGATTATGGGAACAGACATCGTGTCTCAGGCAGGTCCTGTTTTCCTTGATACTTCCCTTGAGCTCTGAACAGACGAATGCCCCTTACTCATAAAAGATTGACCTTTATGTATACAATTCTGCTTCTACTGTTGCGTTAGTACAAGAGGTTCATACAGCTCAAATCAACTAACCAAAAATGTTTCTCATGCCCTAGCTATTCAAGAAATTGTAGACAAAAAACTAGACACAAAGGTAAATGTATTGGAAATGAGCTAAACTCTTTAAAGGTATGGTTGGCTCTCTGGTGCCATAAAGAATATAACTGGACAATTAAGTCTTGCCTGGAGACAAAGAGCTTAACTTAGAGAGAAGGAACAGATAAGGGCAGAACATAAGTTGCTACATATACCTTTGCTAACTGATGATGTATAGCAGTCCCTTTCCTAAGGCCTACATTCCACAAACACCTTCCCTTACACTGGCAGCTGTGTTGAGGATGGATAAGAGTATCTACAACTTAGCCCATGACTTAATCTTAGCATTATTCAAATGTGTATGTTATCCTGTTTTTCACTAAGAACACCTGTTATTTTCTTAGTTACTCAACCTCACTATAATTGGGGCAGTTCTGTAAGAATACTTCTGTAAAACCTGTTTCTGTACATTTTCCAAAACTTCTTATCACAGAGAACAAACCATTGTAAAAATTCCATTTCCTGATGCCATGTTAATGTTTGACCTATAAATAAAGGCACCAAAACCGACAGGACAGAGATGCCTGCTTGTGATCAGAAAGAATCTCGGGGCTCTCTCGCTCTCTCTTGCCGACACCGTCCATCCTTCAGGGACCCCTGGACCCGGACAGAGCTGGACTCCGGCACCCAACCTACTTCAGATGCCGACCACAAGTAGTAGGTCCCCAGGTTACCCACAACATCTATTGGGCTTGGCTGTAAATAGGAGATTCCCCTGACTTCCTCCTCAGGTGTGATTAATTTGGAAGAGCGGCTCCCAGAACTTGGGGAAACACATTTATCGGCTCATTAAAGGACACAATAAAGGGTGCAGATGAAGAGACACACAGGGCGAGGTGGCGAGTGTTCTAAGTGGCTTGCGTCACTCCAGCGTGTGATGGGTTCACATCTGGAAACCCATCCTTCCAACCTCCAAGCTCCCCAAACCCCATGGGATTTTGTGGAAGCTTTCTCACGCAGGCACGCAGTTAATGATTAGTCATTAATTCTGTTTCCTGATCCTCTCCCTTTGCTAGACAACGAGGGGTTGGGGCTGAAAATTCTAAGCTTCTGATCATGGCTTGGTCTTTGTGGGGACCAGCCCCCATCCAGGAGCCCATCCAGAGTCACCTGATTAGAACAAAAGATGCTCCTGGTGCCCTTAGCGCTTAGGAAATTACAAGGGTTTTAGGACCCTTGTGTCAGGAGCTAGGGGCAGAGGCCAATATATACGTATTTTCCATGATCCCATAGCCGCTCCACTTCTGAGTGTTGAAGGTTGGATTTAAGCTCACGTGTGTGGCTCCCACATGCCCTGCTCATCACCAGGCGCCCAATGCAAGGATCTATCTTGGTCTCATTCGGAAGCGGGCAGAAGACGGTCAGTTGCCCAATTCTCTCCTGCCCGGATTTGACATCAGAACTCCCTTTCCTGTTGTCCATCGCTCATATCCAGGAATAAAAACTTTGATTGAAAGGCTTGTCCAACAATGCAGCCCTAACAGGCCTTTCTGCTCAGGACACAGAAAGTACAGACAGGAAACATCTGCCCTAGAAACACTGGAGCTTCTGTTGATTGAAACGTACAGAGAAGCTGTCCTTGAGGCCTGGGAAATTCTGAGCTGAGATTACAGTATTGTCAGCCATACCCCGCCAAGACTGAAAGTGAGAGAAACTGGGTGGTGAGAAGCAGCTGGGACCCTCTTGGTCATAATAACAACCAATCACCGATAAATACTGTTATGTGAAGGAGTTTGGAGGAGCCCTGGGGTGTTTTGCCAAATGGGTAATTGAATTCCCATCGAAAAGAGCAGCAGTGGCTTGGCTCATCTCACGTTGAATCAAGGGTGGTGTTTCCTGAGTAAACCATGCAGAAAAGCCAAATCTGCAGAACATTTTTATTTCTGTGTGTGTGTGTGTGTGTGTGTGTGTGTGTGTGTGTACCCCCAGGGTACTTCAAATAGAATTTGGGTTACAAAATCAATTGGGGTTGAGTTATCTGCAGACTTTCAGCAGTATGCATACTGGGTGAACTTTCCTCCTTCCGTCAAAGGGGATGAAAATGGAGCGATTGAAGGAAGTTTGCATATAAATCGTGCCGTTTATTACCGACTGCCCAAGAAACAATAGCCACTTGGCTTCTCTAAGCCCAGGTTTACTGGACTAAAAGCTACCCGTGGGCCCTGGTAAAAGTGAATTCTAAAGATATCATTTATTTCAAGAGGAAACCAAAGGGATTGTCACACTCTTTTCCATTCCTGGCCTCATTGCAACCTGTAGCTATACACTGATTGGTACAGTTCATGGTTTAATGCTCCGGCCATCTGGTTGACCATAAACTCCCTGATGGCAGGGACTGTGTCTTCTGCAGTTCTTTTCTGTACTCCCAGCACCCAGCAGGTTCTGGCCATATAGTATGTGTTCAATCATGGAGCCAGACTGCCTGAGCCTGAGTCAAAATCTGGGCTTCTCTATTCACTAGCTGTGTGACCTTGGTCAAGTTACTGAACGCTTCTGTGCTTTATTTTCCTCCTCTACAAAGTAGGAATAGTATCTCCCACAAAGGCTTGTGTTAAGGGTTAAATAAACTACTATTAGCCAGTCTAAGGCACTGCACCTGGTTAGTGCTTATGAGAGTTAATGATTACCATCACTACTCTGATATTGTCTCACATTTAATTAATAATGTTATGGGATGCCAGCACAGCACACAGGTATGAGCCTGCCTCTGCCTTCGGGGAGCACTTGTTTCTGTGAATCGTTCGGAGAAAGATCCGAGTTTGCAGAGAGCCCGGCAGCTCACCTAAGCAGAAAAGTAGAAGCCAGAGTGATTTCTTGCTGGAGGTTCACAGGGGCCCCCTGGGTCACCAAACAGCCTTTCTCTCTCGCCTGGAAGAAATGAAAATTGATTTGAGGCTTGTCCCATCTGAAAAGGTCTGTCGGTAGCCAGCACCACTGCATGTTGTCAAGGATGCTTTGGGTTTTTGGCCCAGGGAGGAAGTGATTCACGATGATTCGCTTTTCCAGGGAGCGAGACAGACCCAGTGGAGACACAGAATGAGGTCCCAGGGGCCCACTGGTCTAGACTGCTTCCCTGAGTAATAGCAAGAGAGGAAAACTGAGGGGCTGATAAGAACTGATAAATGAGGAGAGGGGAGACCCACCGAGAACAATTTCGGGGGATAAAAGGGAATATTGTGGGGGCGTCTGGGTAGCTTGGTTGGTTAAGCGTCCGACTTTTGCTTAGGTCATGATCTCACGGTTCGTGGGTTCGAGCCCCGCATTGGGCTCTGTACTGACTGCCAGGTCGGAGCCTGGAGCCTGTTTCAGTCTGTGACTCCCTCTCTCTCTGACCCTCCCCTGTTCACACTGTCTCTCTCTCTCTCTCTGTCTCTCCTAGAAATAAATAAAAATATTTTTTAAAAAATTGTTTAAAAAAAAGGGAATATTGTGCAGAGGGGACAGAGGATCAGAGAGGGACGGAGATAACAATGTAACAACAACAATGGGAATAATAATAATTGTAGCTGCCACTGACTGAGCACCTACTGTGTGCCAGATATTTTACACACCTTAGCCCAGCTGATGCTCCTGGTGAGCCTATGAGACCACATAGCCCGTGTGTGTCAGGCCTCATCAACCTGTGGACGATAAAAAAGGATCACACTTTCTGTATTCATTCATATCATACCTTCATTTATTCATTCAACAAACGTTTACTGAGCACACAGCATATGACAGGCACTGTTCTAGGTGCTGGGAACACAGCAGAAAAGCAGACAGACTGGAAGACCATGTTCCCTGCGCTCCTGGAACTGGCATTCTCATGGGCTGATGGTCCATGGATGCTAACAAGGACGTCTGTGGTATGTTAGGTGATGAGAAACATAGAGCATGGGATGGGGGTGGCCAGCGTGGGGGTAGGGGGAGGTTGCCTTTGAAGTGTGGCCAGGAAAAACTCCCCTGTAAAGGTGACATCTGAGCAAAGACCCGACAATATTTGTCAACATTTGGGTTTCAGTGTCAATTCCAGCATGGGTGGGCGGGGGTTACCACACACCGCTAAGTGATTCTCAGATGCCAGCAGGGTGTCTGAGGATTCAACTCAGTTGTGACACTATCCACCATCAGATCCCACAGGTTAAAGTTTCAGTTCTACGAGGCTGCCCCCACCCCTCTTTTGACTCCAGGTCGTTACCCTTACTTCCGATGTAAACCAGAGGATCCCAAGGCCTCCTGCTTGGGTTTGAGTGATTTGCTAGAGCGGCTCCCAGAACTCAGAGAAACATTTTACTTACTAGACCCCTGGACTATTATAGATATAATAAGCAGGGACAGCCACGATGGAAGAGATACATGTGGCAAGGGTTAGAGAGAGGATGTTTATGCTCTTTCTGGGCATGCCTCTCTCCCCAAATCTTCATGTGTTCATCAGCCTGGAAGTTCTCTGAAGCCCCTCCTTTTGGGTTGGCCTCACTACATAGGCATGATCGATCAACTCATTGGCCACCGGCGATTGATTCAAACTCCAGCCCTCTCCCCTCCCTGGAGGCCATGGGTGAGACTGAAAGTTCCAACCCTCTGATCACACGGTTCCTTCTCCTGGCAACCTAAGGTGGGGGTCCGAAAGGTACCTTGTTAACATAAAAAAAGGCAGCGGGAATAGTCTCATTACTTAGGAAATTCCAAGAGTTTAGGGGCTCTGTGCCAGAAATGAGGATGAAGACCAAATATATGTATTTCTTATTATAAAGACAAAAAGTGAACCATGGGGAAATTTTGGAGAAGAGTATAACGGAAAGATAAGAATAGCAGGTGCAAAGGCCCTGTGGTGTGGTTTGGGGACTGGAAAGGAAGCCAGTGTCCAAGAACATAGTGAATGATGGGGAGAGTAGTGGTAGGTGGGGGCAGAAAAGGCACATGTGTGGGCCTCATGGCTACTGCAAGGACTCTGGCTTTTATTCTGAATGAAATGTTGAACCGTTGCAGAATCTGCAGTTGAGAAGTCATTCTGTCTGATCTAGGTTTTAACAAATCTGGCTGCTGTGTTGAGAACAGTCTATGAGAAGCAAAAGAGGAAGCAGGAGGCTGATGCAAGATCCAGGTGACAGATAATGGTGGCTCAGACCAGGTGGCCACAGTGGGGGTGATCGTGGAAGAAGCGGTGGGGTTCCATATCCATCCTGGGTCGGCAGGAGTCCCAGCCGACTCACACAGGATAGAAAGCCCCTGAGCCGTGTTCTCCAGCTCTAACCTGTGCTCAGAAGCCCGAAGGGCAGGTTCATTCAACACAGGCTGTTCTCTTCTGTTCTGGCTCCACATGCCCTCAGCCACTGATGCCCCCCAACGTGGTGACATGTCCCCGATGTGCTCATTAGGAGAACATAACGTCCATGTCAGGGATGCACCTCAAAGCTTGTGGCCTTGGAGATGCTAGGATGGCAGCGTGTGCCACGCAGAGACTGGGAGAGAGGCCTCTGGGCCTCGCAGCTGTTCTGACTGTGCTCACGTAGCACAAACGCTTTTATCAATGTTTCCATCAGCTTCTGGCCTCGGGTTCTGGGGGGGGAACCAGACCCCTGGTCATCTTCTCCCGCCTCCCCGCCAGCTAAGCTCATCCTGCTTCCCTGGGTGTGAGCAACAGATTCTGGACGATGGCAGAGAGGAGGAGAGAGAGAGAGAGAGGGAGAGAGAGAGAGAGAGATGTGTGATGTGGTGGGAGCTGAAGAAAGCATCCTGGCCAGTTTACCGGTGAATTGATACAAGCTCAGAAAGCTTGAGTGGTTTGCCCGAGGCCATCTCTTGTGCATCCAGGTCCCCTAGGACTCCCTTTTCCTTCGCAACAGAAAGACCCCAGCCCCATACCACCCATGTTCCCCCAGATCCAAAACGGCACAACGTGATTTGCTAATAGAACAGAATATGCAAAACCGAATGTTTGCGTTTGCCACCTTGGATGTGCTATGTCTGTATCTGTGGCCGCCATTCATTAAAGTAAGCCAGGCTTGAGCCACCTAGAAAAGGGTCATGTGTTCCAAAATAAAGGATTGAGATCCATGCAGNTGAGGCCATCTCTTGTGCATCCAGGTCCCCTAGGACTCCCTTTTTCCTTCTCAACAGAAAGACCCCAGCCCCATACCACCCATGTTCCCCCAGATCCAAAACGGCACAACGTGATTTGCTAATAGAACAGAATATGCAAAACCGAATGTTTGCGTTTGCCACCTTGGATGTGCTATGTCTGTATCTGTGGCCGCCATTCATTAAAGTAAGCCAGGCTTGAGCCACCTAGAAAAGGGTCATGTGTTCCAAAATAAAGGATTGAGATCCATGCAGTTCATGGGGGTCGGGTAGGGACAGGCATATTTTGACCATAAAACAGAATCTTTGAAATCCAAGAAATCTGGGGGAGGGCTATTTGGTCAACCTTCTGTCCACTCAGCAGACTGGAGCTGCCTGGAAACTGGGGAATCCGATTCATCATCTCAAGACTGTAAATCCCCCTGAGGTTGGAAATGGCACTTTCAGAAACTTCTTTTCCCTACAGGACCTTGAAAATAGTTAGAAGCTTCATACAGAGACAGGCGGATTCCTGTTAATATTAACGGCTAATGTTTATTGAGCACTTGCCGTATTCCGGGAACCACGCTAAGTGCTTTAGTAATCATTACCTCAGTAAATCCTCAAAAACAAAATGAAAAACAAAGCCCAGATGGTAAGTGCTATTGTTATTTTATATTATTATTACCATGTTATAGAAGATAAAATTGGGGGCTCAGGAAAGTTGAGTAAATAATGTCCAAAGTCACAGAGGTCTTGGGGGGGGGATCTGAACCCAGATTTGTGGGTGTCCCTTCTGTTCTTCTGACAGGATGCTGACCTTGGCGTCAACTTGGTTTGGGTCAAAGCTCCAGCCTTCTCGTCTCTGCTGTGTGACCTTCAGCAAGTCACTTACCCTTTCTGAGCTCTATTTCCTTCTTCCGTGGAATAAGAATAATAAAACATCCCATCGAGTTGGTGAGAGAAGGAAAAAGAAAATATGGAAGGTGCCTGGCATTGTATCTGTCAACAGCGGCCACTCCCAAAATATTAGCTCTTTCTCAACACTTAACAAAAATTGATTGAGAGAATGAAGACTCCCCTTTCCGGCATGCAGAGGGTTAACTCAGAACCTCAGGCTGTTAGCATTTCCTCTAATCTTGGCACTAATTATGTACAGAAATCACTTTGTTTCTGCCACATATAATGAAAACGATTGTACAGAGATGGAATTTATCATGCTATGTGTGTTACGACTGGCTTTGTTTTGTTGTTGTTGTTTTTTAAATACTACCTCCATTTCCCCACTTTTCTTCATTTCCCCCTCTCCTTGCCAGATAATCAAATACAAAAGTTATATTAACCTCCCAACCACTTCAATTAAAATGCTCATCCAAAATTTGAAAACAATTAAAAAACCCATTATCTCAGATTTAACGTTCTCTGATTCCGTGTCTATTTTCTGCCGTGGCATGAACGGCAGGTAACATTATCACAGTAGGTGCCTTCTAGGAAGCAATGGCTCATTCTCTGCCAGTCAGTCCCGTGGCTGCTCCCCCCACACAGGCCTTATTAAAAACCCACATGCCCTGGTGTACTTTGTCATGTCCAAATGCATCAAAATAATTGATTGTTTTAATGAGCCCTCCATCTGTCTTATTTTCTTCTGTCTTTCTCTACTTGGTAGTGGGTTTCAGAGAGAAGAGAAGACAGCTCCCCTCCTGGGAAGTCGTGGACTCAAGATGGGAGGGTCTCTGATGTGGAGCCACACCCAGGGGCTTCCATGGTTCTCTGAGGAAATTAGAAATGTTTTTTTTTTTTTCAGAGAAGACCTTGCTGGGAGGTATGTTAGGGGCTGTGGTGGCTGCAAAGAACACAAGAGCCATCGACTGAGCTCAAAAGAAAGAAGACTCTTCAATCACTCCTGGTGATTTTGGTTTGGGTCAACAAGCATGTATTGAGTGCCTGCTGTATACTCAGCCCCAAGCCAGACAGTGGAGATATGGTCTGCAAGATCTGGTAGAATCAATCAAAACACAAACAAACAAACACACACACACACACACACACACACACACAAAACCTCCTTGGATCAGACACATTCATATACTACTGGTGAGAATATAAATTTTTGCAAACTTCCTGGAGTGTAATTTAACAATATCTATCAAAAGATTTAAGAGATGTGCATGCCCATTCACCCAGCAATTAGCCTTCTAATCATTTATTATAAGAGGATAATCACTTATGTGTTTGAAGATTTAGCTACAGCTGTGTTCTTTGCAACATTATTTATAAAAGCGAAAGATTAAAAAAAACCCTTGAAGAAACTAGTTGTCCCTGACAAGGAATTACATAAATTAATGATGGCGTACCCTTAGAATAAAATCATTTAAAAGCATATCTGAGAAGAATTTGTATCGAATGGCAAGAAGTCTATGACATATTGGTAGGTGAGAGAAACTCAATAGAATAGCAGATAGTATGACCTCAGTGTTATGGGAAAAAAAAAATATATATATATATATATAGTGCCATTCTGAGAAGATGAGAATGAGGGTTATTTTTACATTCTTTCCTGAGCTTTTTCTGTTCTGACTTTTTTTTTTCTGTTCCGAAAAGGAAAAGTTATTTCCAAAAGGGATACGTGTGAACTGCAGCCAGAAATGGAATAAGGACATTTGGGAATTGAAGCCGCTTTAGGAACTAGCTGAGTCCTCTTCAGGCACGGCTTCTTTTCTCTGTGTTCTTCTCTCACTGTGCCTTCCGCTTACCCATCATTCTGCTTCCTCAAAGCCTCTTCCTGCTCCTGGTCCATCAGAGCCTCCCCTCCCCAGCCAGAGACCCACCCCCACTACTCCAAGGCCAACGTCTGACTATTTCAGTCTCTGGATATACGTTAGTTAGTCCACATTTCCAGGAGAGAGGCTGTGAGGTGGCCCAGCTCATCTCATTTTCAGCAGACTGTGGCCCTGTGTCACCAGCCAGTCTATATGGTCAGGTGGAGTAGGTCTAATCAGGTGTGGTCCAATCAGCAGACCAAGGTTGCCCCGGGTCCATCTCTTAACCAGGGGATGGGGGAGAGGCATTTCCTTTTATGAGGCTCTGTGGCTGGGCAGTCACAGTGATGGACATCTTCCACGCAACGGTCCAATCGAAGAACATGAATAATTCAGAGCCCACGTATCTACATGGGAACCAGATCTTATATCTCTGTGCTCTGCTTTGATCAACTAAATTAAACCATTGTTGATCCTGATGATCTCTGGACTGACATCGGCTCACACAATTTGTTTGGGGTGGGCGTGGTCAGGGTATACCCTGATACAAATATCTGACCGAGGCTTTATTGAAGCTATAGATGCAGACAAGGCAAAAATCGCACCTGGATCACGATCAGAGGAGTTGGAGCAGTATAGCATTGCATGTTAATAATACTGACAGAGCCATTTTTCATCCAATGGCATGTAGTTCACTACACACCAGGCACCAAACCTCACAGGTGTCATCCTCGTGACTCTTCAAGCAACCTCGCAAGCCAGGTACTCCTGTTAATTTCATCTCATAGAAGAGGAAACTGGAGGTCAGGGAGTCCAAGTAATTTATCTCAGGTGTAGCTGGATCAGAATTCAAGCCCAAGCCTTTTCTAATTTCAAATCCTGCAGCTGTCACCACCCCTTGATGCCACCCAAATAATTTCTGTTCCAATTCCTTCTTTTGTAATATTAGCAATAACTATTGCCACCTCTTGCCCCACTTGGCTTTTTTTTTTTTTAATGTTTTATTTATTTCTAGGAGAGAGAGAGAGACAGCGTGAGCAGGGGAGGGTCAGAGAGAGAGGGAGTCACAGACTGAAACAGGCTCCAGGCTCTGAGCCGGCAGCCAGCACAGAGCCCGACACGGGGCTCGAACCCACGAACCGGGAGATCATGACCTAAGCGAAAGTCGGACACTTAACCGACTAAGCCACCCAGGTGCCCCCCCGCTTGGCTTTTTATCCAGATCAAGACAAGGCTCTGTGGCTCAAGACCAGACAAGCCAGAGAACTGTAATAACGACAATGCTTTTTGTTTACAGACGATGGGAATCCAACATGAACTGGGAATTCAGTAGTTCAACCATTGAGCAGCCTTCTGCTTCTAGTGAGGATGGGGTAACAGGGTTGGGATTTATCTTTCTGCCTAAAAGAACCAAAAAAAAAAAAAAGGGTATAAAATATGCTACAATGATCTTCCAGCTATTGGAGCTCAGGAAACAAAGCATAGTGACCTGCGGGAGGCAGGAAACGAATGACGAATGATGCGAGCCCTAGGTGTGCCCCAGTTTCCTCCGTGACGGGGTTTCCAGGTTGCAGTATGGGGAGGGGGTGCCCGATGAACCCCAGAATTGAGAAGACAGAGCTGAGAGTCTGGGGAATCTGTAGTGGGTAGAGTTCCTAGCTATAATACTGGAGAAACAAGGGTCACACAGAGAACTTCAGAGATGAGAGAGGGTTACTGATCAGCCCGTGAGTGCAAGGAAAGTACCCAAGGCCAGAGAAGCACCATCTGCAAGGATCAGAGATAACAGTGCTGGACATTGACATTGGGCTGAGACCATGATGGTTCCCACTAGGCAGAATGGAAAACCTCGTGAATCTCCAGGCACTGGAGAGAGTGCAGAAGGGTCTGGACTCATTGGTGGGGGATAATTAGCTCTTGCAAAAAAAAAAAATCTGTCTATAACGTCGGATCCCCACAGCTGGCATATTTAATAATAAAAGACTGCATTCTTTCACCTAATAGCAGAAACAAGACAAAGATGTCCCTACCCCTTGTCTATTTAACAATGTCCTTGCCAGGGAAATAAGGCAGAGACAAAGAAATAAAAGACATTCTAATTGGAAAGGAAGAAACAATGATCTTCACTTGCAGAAAACAGGATCATCTATGCAGAAAATAATATGGAATCTGCAAAAACGCTCCTATATTAATAAGTGAGTTTAGCAAAGACCTATTAACAACACCAAAGAATCATCTGGCCTAACATATCAGTAGTTTGAAGGTGGAGGAATTCTGTTCTAGAAGAATACATAGGAGGAAACTTTTGTGACCTTGGTTTAAGCAAAAGCTTTCTTAGACGTGACATCAAAAACACAGTCTATAAAAACAAATGAACAAATTAGACTTCATCAAAATTAAAATCTGCTGCTCTTAGTCTGATGGGGATGTCATAACAAAGTACTACAGACTGGGGGACTTACAAACAACAGGAATTCATTTCTCACAGTTCTGGAGGCTGGAAGTCCAAGATCAAGGTGCCAACAGTCAGCTCCTGGTGAGGACCCACTTCCTGGTTCATAGACTGTACCTTCTCAATGTGTCCTCACACAGGGGGAGGGGAGGGGGAGTTGTCTTAGAGAAGTGCACTGATCTCATTCATCAGGCCTCTGTCTTCATGACTTCATCACCTCCAATGATGTGGAGCTAGGATTTCAACCTATGAATTTTAGGAGGACATAAACATTTAGTTCACTGCACACCCTTCAAAGGCACTGTTAAGGAAAAGACAAGCCACAGATTGGAAGAAAATATTTGTAAATTGTATATCTGATAAAGGATTTGTACCTAGAATATAAAGAACCCTCAAAACTCAATAATAATCCAATTTAAAATGGACAAACTAATTTTTAATTAATTTTTTTTATTATTTTTAAGTTTATTTATTTTGGAGGGCAGGGAGGAGCAGAGGGAGAGGGAGAGGGAGAGAATGCCAAGCAGGCTCTGCTCTGTCAGTGTGGAGCCAGATGCAGGGCTCAAACTCATGAACTGTGAGATCATGACCTGAGCAGAAACCAAGAGTCAGACACTTAAGAGACTAAGCCACCCAGGTGCCCCTGGACAAACTATTCGAGCAGAAGATCCAACATGGGGGAGAAGTGCGGGGACCCAAAGTTCCCTTGTCCCTCAAACACAGCAGTGTTGAGGCCAAAGGACTTTGAATTCCAAGAGTCTGGGTGTCAGAGTAATAGAGACTTCTCCAGGGGCCCACGGGGACAACCTAGTGGGCCATAGGTGCCGGATTGCAAACTGGGAGAGAGAAAAGGGGCAGTGTAGGCACGGAGGGGAGAGCTCCCCTTCTGCAGAGAGACAAAGGGAAGAGAAAGACAGGCTATGCACATATAGGACTATATTTGAACAGACAATCCACCCAAGAAGCTATGGGCATGGCAAGGATACTCAGCAACAGATGCTCGACATCACTAGTCATCAGGAAAAAGCACTAAAAAAACAATGAGATACCGTTACACAACTATTAACGATGGCTAAATTCCAAAGACTGACCCTACCAAGCCCTGACAAGGAGTGAAGGAATTGTAACTCTTAGATGCTGCTGGTGGGAATGTGACATCACACAGCTTTTTGGGGAATAAGTTGGGCATTCTTAAAAAAGTAAATTATACCTATTCTATGATTCAGCTTTGTACTTCTAGGCATTTACCTAAGAGAAATGAAAGCATATGTCCATGTCGAGACTTGCCCATAAATGCTTGTAGCAACCTTGTTTGTAATAGCCCTGAACCGGAAACAACCCAAGTGTCTGTCAACAGGTGAACGGATGAGCAAACTGAGGTATCCCTATGATGGTACAGTATTTAATCATTGAAGGGAATGGTGTGTTGATACACGTAACAGAGATGAATCTCAAAATAATTGTGCCGAGTGAGAGAAGTGAGATGAAAAAACAAAAAGATATATACCGTTTGATTCTTTATATAAAATTCAGGAAACATAAAGCTTATCTTTAGTGATAGAAAGCAGATCAGTGATTGCTCAAGGCAAGGGGTGGGAGGGAAGGATTAAGGCAGGCGGAAAGAAACTTGGGGGGTGATGGATAATGCTCTTATCTTGATTGTGGTAATGCTTTCCCTGCTGTATGAAATATATTAAAATATCAAATTGTACTCTTTAAATCTATGCTGTTTATTGCATATTATACCGCAATAGAGCCCTTAAATTAAAAAAAGAAAAAAATGTGAGTACACAGATTTAAAAAACTTGAAGAGTCAAGAATCAGGCTCCAAGAGTGTCTGAAAGAAAAAAAAAATGAGCTCACATGATATCTTCTTTGTGTAATTTTCTGTCCTCTGGTTGTGCGGCCTCTCCCAGAGGGGCCCACCTCATGTGGCCGACGGGGCTGCCATGACTCCTGGACTTCATCCTTCTACATTCAGACCCAGAGAAAAGAAATCAGTGTGTTTTCCCCAAGGGTTGGTCCTCCTGCAGCTCAGAAACTCACTCTAATTGGACCACTTAGGTCACATGCCCATGAACGTGCAGCCAGGGGACCGTGATGCTCAGAGTGTCTCAGATCTGAGTTCCGTTGAGTGAGAGCAGGAAGGGGACACATTTTTAAAATGGTTCGGGACTGTGGTCACAAGAAGGGCCATGGGGACGGTGGCGATTATAAGCATGCACCTCTCAGAGCTCTGGCTGCAGGGAGCATGGTGGATGAGCGGCTGTGCTCTGAAATCCACGGTCTTGTCTGTGCCTAGGTCCTGTTTCCCTGGGGCGGCTCCCAGCCAGTGGCTGAGTGCAGAAGGAATACACAGCCAGGCTCATTCCCAGCTGCTTTTTCGGGGCACCTGGATTAACACAGGTGCCAGGGAGGCAACTAACAAATCTCTACCTTTCATCAAAAGTTCTTGGCTTTGCCCAATAAGTTCTTCCCCCCATATCTTATTTGACTTGTGGCTCTGGTTACAGAAACTGCTGGGGACGCAAAAGCCTTGAAGTTGATATAACAATATTGACTTACTGGCCGATAACCCTGCCTACTATTTGCCAAGCACTCAATGATTTACAAAGCCCTTTAAGGTACAGAGCTTCATCTGAGCCTTACAAAAATGCAGTGAGGCAGGTGGAGCTATTTGATGTTAGTCATAGGAGACTGGTATTCCTAGAGGTTAAGATGAATTGTTTAAAGTCCCGTACATTTATGGCACTATTGTGCCTAAGAAATTTTCAGTGGCTTCTCACTGCCTTCCAAATAAGCACCAAGCTAGTAATGTGACACAAAATAGCCCTGTGCTTCAGCACTAGACATATTGAGCTATGTTCGGTCTTCCAAAAAGGCCACACACGATTTGGCCTCCTGGCCTTTGCACGTGCTGTTCCCCCTTCCTGAAATCCTGTTCCATACCTTTTTCTGGTATCAACTAACTCTCTTCCTCTAAGAAGATATTCTTTTCTTTATTTTCTTAAGGTTTATTCATTTTTGAGAGAGAGAGAAAAAGACAGAACACGAGCCGGGGAGGGGCAGAAAGAAAGGAAGAGACACAGAATCCAAAGCAGGCTCCAGGCTCTGAGCTGTCAGTACAGAGCCTGATGCGGGGCTGGAATCCATGAACCATGAGATCATGACCTGACCTGAAGTCATATGCTCAACTGACTAAGCCACCCAGGTGCCCTAAGAAGGTATTCTTTTAAGACTGGATCATGTGTTCCTTTGGGTTCACCAGCAAACTGGAATTATCCATTTCATAGCACTTGGCAAAATATATTGTAACATACCCTGTAATTGCCTGTTCTCATAACTCCACTAAGTAGGACTGATTATTATCACTTTCCAGAGGAAGAAGCAGAATTGGGAAAGTGGAATGCATTAGTCAGTGTTCTCCAGAAAAACAACCAGAAGGAGATAGATAGATAGATAGATAGATAGATAGATAGATAGATAGATAGATAGATAACACAAGGAACTGGATCATGAGATCGAATTCGGAGGCTGAGAAGTCCCAGGGTCTGCCATTTGCGGACCGAGGAGAGCCAATGCGTAGTTCCAGTCGGGAGAGCCAATGATAAATGTCTAGCCTGAAAGCTGCAAGGCTGGTGATCCAAAAAAGCTGATGTTTCCATCCAAGTTCGAAGGCTACAAAAGACTAACATCCTGGTTCGAACAGTCAGGAAGGAGGGGTTCCCTCTAACAAACTTTATTCTGTTCAGGTCTTCAGTTGATTGAATGAGGCCCACCTACACTGGGGAGGGCCCTCTGCTTAACTGAGTCGTCTACTGATGCAAATGTTAATGTCACCCAGAAACACCCTCACAGACACAGGTGGAATAATGTCTGGAGAAATGTGCCGGCACGCAGTGGCCGGTCAGGTAGACACATACACTTAACTATCACGTGGAGTAATTACCCAAGGTTGCCTGACAGCCAGTGACAGAGCTGGATTACAAACTCTGTCTCTCAGGCTTGTTTTATGCAGGCACGGTGCTGTCCCTTTGGACAAGACAGCCTTGGGCGGGTGACACTTGCATGAACCATCTGCATTTCCTAAGGATGTACGAAGCGTCAGGCTGCGTGCTTGGCATTTTACTTATATCCCCGTGACCTTGGACTCTCGTTGCTTCCAGATGCATGGATATTTGTGGAGTGAACAAATCCCATTTGCCGGAGAGCGTAACCCGCGTATCATGGGATTCAAACCCAGGACCGTCTGACTCCACAGCCAGTGCTCCTGACATCGCATTGTCCTTCTTGAAAAGGCTTTGTTTTTCCAACCTGATTCCTCCCCTCCCAGAAACATGTCCTTCTGGGGGCATGACTTTGGCCCTCCAGCGGGCTGTAGGCTGGGCAGTGCCTATGAGGAGGTCCAGGAATTAAAATCACAGCTGTCCCAGGAGCATGCCTAGCAAGGATGCAGCATCCCTTTCCCAGAGCAGATTTCCCCAGCGCTCCATGGCGTTGCAGACTAGGCAGGTGACTCGACCCTGGGGGCTGGGGCCTGGCCACCCACCTTGCAGGTCAGCTGGCTTGTGATTTGGCCCTTTCTACCCCAGGATCCTCAGGTGCACGGGGGTTTGCTGGGTCTGCAATGCCAAGCAGGAGCTCTGTTAAGGGGATTTATATTTTTCTTCTTTTCCTTTCTCTTTTAAAATCTCAACAGCAGCTGCTTCTCTGTCCATGGCGGGTTCTGAGTATCTCAGAGAGGCGTCAATATTGACAGAAGAGGCCCCACTGCCCAGCAGGGGATGCAGTTTCAGAAGAGGAGCTAAGCAAGCTCATTAGGATGGTTTCTCGGCACCCTTTGGCAGCCTCAATTACTTGGCTCTGAGCAACATGAATATGGATCAGAGAGAGGAATGGGATCATGTGGATTAGGTTTTTTGTTTTTTTTTTTAAACACATAGACAGTATGGAGTAGGATTTAAGGTCACTAGTTTTGCAGTCAGAGAGACCTGGCTTCCAATTCCATCCAATTCCGTTGCTACCCATGTGACCTTGGGAAAGAGCATTTGCTACTCTGAACCTCAGTTTCCTCATCCGTAAAATGATCCTTATGATAATAAATACTGCAAAGGTGTGTTATTAGGATCACACACCTTAATGCATTTAGCACAGGGCCTGGCGCACTGTGAGTGTCCGATAAATATAGCGGTTCCTCGTGTTCCGGCGAGAAATGGTCACGTCTGAGCAACTGGTTTCTTCCCTGAGAGTGAGGAAGCCTTTGCCATGAGTGTCCCCGCATGCAGACTTTCCCTCATGGTTCACTGGTCAGAACTGGGTTCTATGCACATTCCTGGGCCAGTCATTTGCTAGAGGAAAAGAACTTCTATGATTGGCCCAGGCCAGTGGATCACATGATCACTCCTGACAAAATTAAGTCACATGACCACTTCTGACTGACATCCAGTTGAAGGTTACCAAGCATGGCAAGAGGCAGGAGAACACAATTCATGATGAGACAAATCAATCAACTGAAACGGACCCGGAGCAGACACATATGTCAGAATGAGCTAACGAGGACATTAAAACACATGTTCTAACTGTATTTCATGAGTCTCAGATGTTAGGCAGGAATATGAAAGACATAAAAAAAGGCCCACGCTGAACTTTAGAGATGAAAACTATGTGTGAGATGAAAATCACACCGAGTGGAATTAAGAGCAGATTAAATGCTGCAGAAGAAACGATTCATGAAGTTGAAGACTTCAGCGATAGAAATGATCTAAAGTTGAACACCCAGAGGAGAAGGAATTTTTAAAAAGTGAACAGAGCATCGGTGAGCTGTGGCATGACTTCAAACAGCCTAAAATATGTTTAATTGGAGTCCTTGAGGGAGAGTAGAGGATTATTGAAAAATATGAAGAAAGAAGGGCTGAAAATTTGCCCTAATTAGATGAAAAGCTTTGGCATCCAGTATGGTCAAGCATCCTGGCTCAAGATGTCAAGTATGCCACTTGACATCTGTGTGAGCCTGGGCACATTAGGCTCCTGTTCTGAGCTTTGTGCTGAGTCTGGATTCGCTGAGGAACCTACCTCACAGGGTCGCTGTGAGGCCCACAGAGATGCGGTTTATGAAGCACTTTGTCAAAGTGCCTGCACATGATGGCCCCTGTTACTGGTCTGCTATTACTGTATTACAGTGTTTCCAAGCGCTGGCCTGTGTGGTTTGCAGAGATTCCAATGTTGATCCTTTGGTTCATTTAATAATAAATGACATTTATGGGGTGCTTATAATAGCTCAGGTTCTGTGCTGATTGCTTTATTTGTATTAACTTACATGCTTACACCAACCCCTGAGGAGTGTCTGTTTTTTACACCCATCTCCATTCTATAGATGAGAAAACTGAGGCACACAGGGTTAAGTAAGTAGCTTGTCTAAGGCCACAGCTGGTGGAAGACAGTTATCTCTGTCAATGCCTCAGAGGCTCTGACCGTATCTGGCTCAGCCTCCTTGTTTTATAGTTTATTAAACTGAGGCCCAGAGAGGCTGAAAGTCTTGCCAGAAGCTGCACAGAAAGTCAGTGGGCGAACCAGGGCTAGAACCGCATGCCTAGTCCAGAGTTGGTTTCATTCCCCTCTAGGAGCCCTCTAATAGCGCTTTGATTCCCAAACCTTCTTAATCAATATACTTGTCTACATCTCTAACCAATTTCCTGAGCTCAGGCTGGAACGTGGGGCAAAGCGTCCTTCCTTTCCTTCACTCTATCTTCCAGGGCAGTAAGCAGCTCACTTAATGTCCTGTCTTCTTCAGCCAGCTTCCAGGAGCCTTAATGGAATAATTCATGCAAACATCTTACTTTCAGGGCCATTTGCATTCAAAAGCACTGCTGGGAGTGAACAATACTTAACCTAAAGTAATGAAGTTCCGGTGGCAGGATTTGAGGTATCTGTGCTGGAGAAGTTTTTGTGATGGGCCTGGAATCTCACTGGCACCCCTAAATCACACTAATCATTCATTCCCTCTTACTTTATTCATTCACTTTTTTTGGTTATCTTTCTGGACACTTCCAAGGGCCAGGGACTTTGCTTGGTATTGGCAAAAAGGAAGTAAACATGGGTAGGGGATTACCCCTGCCTTTGGGGAAGGCAGGGAAAGGAACAGATGACTACAACTGTGGTTGAGTATTATGACAGAGAATGGACTGCCTATCTCGCTACTTGGGCCCATCAGGGCAGGCTTCCAGGAGGAGGTGACCTGAGTTGTGTTGTGTTACTCCCTGCAATGTGAGACAAAAGCATTACTCAGAGTCCATTGTTTGGGACAATGAGAGGCCCAGAAGGACTCCACCAAGAACTCCCTTAAGCAAGAGAGGGCTGGGTGCAGCGCCCATCTGGTTAGTTCTCTTGTATTTACTGAGGATTGAACAATAGAATGTGGAAATGAAAATAATGTGGACATGAAAAATAAGTTATGAGGCACACTATGACTCTACGTATGTGACCTCATGCATATACGTTAGCAAACTCAGGAAGAATGCATGGGGCGTCGTAAGGGGTAAGGGTGGGCTCAACATTCCTTAGTAACTAAGTATTTCATCTTGGAAGGAAAAGCACTTCTCCGGTTTTCAGCATGCCTTGTTTTTTTCTTGGTTAAGCAGCTACTGTGCTGCATGTGCTGCGTTCAGCATGGACTGCTCTTGCCTTACTTTATTGTCTCTCTGTCCTCTGTATGCTCGCAGAGTTGAGTTTTGAAGGACTAATGCAATGTCACCTCTTCCCACTAGAAAACGAGCTCTATGAGAGTAGAGGCTTTGAGTGCATCCTTAGCAGGCACAACAATGCCCAGCATTGCAGGTGCTCTGTAAGGATCTGTTGAATGACTGCACAGAAAAATAAAGGTCCAGGAAGGGATTCCAGGCAGGAGGAATAGCCATGTGCAAAGGCATGAGAGTGCAAAAAGATGCAACACATTTGGGAATGGCAGGAAGCTCACTGTGGCTTTAGCATTGGGTACATGCTGGGGACGGTGGGCGGGGGGTGGGGTGGGGAGTGGTGGATGAGTCAAGGCTGTGGATCTGAATAGGAAGGTCTTTGAATCATAGACTGAGTTTGGACCTGGGTATAGACTTGGCCCTGAAGGCAAAGGGAAGATATAGATGAGTTTTAAAGCAGGGCAGTCACATGATCAGCTTTGTGCTCCAGAAGGCTCATTCTGTTTACTGAGTGGACAAGGAGATGGGGGTAACGGAGAGATGGGGTGTGGGGCTGGAAGCCCAGAGAAACATCTGTTCTCCTAGTTTGCACAAGGACCCCTAGCAAGAAAGCCAAGCTTGACCGAGAAAGCACAGGATGGGGTGGCTAGCGAGGCTTGAGAGAGGCCAGTCCCAGAGACAACTTCCCTGGCTTCCTGCTGGAAGGCATGTGGTCATGCGGAAAGCCCATTACCATCCCACCAGGAGAAGCTTCCCCTTGTTAAAATTCTGGGCCACGGTGTCTTGTGTTAAAGCTGATATTAAGCCATAAAATGTAATATGTTATGACACCATAAAATGCAGTGTAATTGCTATAAAACCATAAAATGTAATGTAACAGGCACAGTGTCCATTACACTGTTTCACAGTCTAAAACAGTTAGCTTCCACTCTGCTTTTAGACAAACAAACAATTCCTATTCATGACTACCTCTGGAGAAAGGTATAGGAAAATCAACCCAGATGAGCATGAATTGTAACACGAACATCGAGGGAGGAGGCAATGTGCTGTGCAGGAAAATCTCCAGGCTTTTAGTAAGACAGAACCTAGCTTCCAAAGCTGTCCAGTCATGTCTAGACCAGGATCCCCAAAAGCAGAACGAGAGATGGGAATTCAGAGTAGATTTCTCCTGAAACCACATGTGCCCAGCTCCTTCCTCTGCGCAAAGCTGCTCCTCTCACTCGCCTTCTCCTGTAAAGTAACTGGTGGGCTCTTGTACCCCCACAGCAGTCAGCAGGTGGCCTCAGAATCTCCCCCCACAAAACGGATGCACCTTCCAGGCATCTCTGAGCAAGGCGTGCAGGTGCGAGCTGTTAGCAGCCAACACTTGGAGTAGCTGGTGACCACGTGTGTGGGAGGAAGGGTGGTGTCATCAGTACAAGCAACAAACTTACAATTTGTAGCTTCCTTCTGGCTGAAAGACTTTCCCCTCTAAGCATGTACTTTGTCTGTGTAAGTTGAGGAAAGTACCATCTTATTGTAAGGGCCTGTGCAAACTGAATGAGATTCTAAGGAATCCTGTATAGTTCCAGGCCTATACGAAGCACTTTGAGATGCAGACAGCCTCTGATAAGTATACCCACATACATGCAGTGTCATACACGTGTACTCAACGTATTTAGAAATCACATAATGCACATAGTACGGGAAACACTGACCATGTGTGTTTAGAGAAAGAAGTATGCGAATAGAAATGAATGCACATCTAAATATGCATATAGAAACTATATGAGGTACTTAATAAAGCTGTGCTAACTAATGAAAGGGGTGTCTGGATAAAATAACTCAAGGCAGAGTCAATCTTCTGGATTGGTGTGCTACAAGGGATTCAGTGTGGCTGCATCAGAGACTCAGGTATCTTGCATCTGTTCATCCTGAAACAGGAGGAGGAATCCTCGTGGGTAGTCAAGGGTACGTGATAGATGGCAGGTGCTTGTGCTGGTGTGTGAGGAAGGGATGGGCCAAGTACTAGCATAGTACTGGAGAGGCCTCCAAAGAGGTGATGGGGAGCTCCAGGAGTCTGCAGTGAAGATCCCATAGCAATTAGGGAGTGGGGGAATGACTAAAATACAGGATAGCCACCCCGATTCCCCACCCTGAAGGAACTCTGTTCAGGTGGAGATGCCTTACTGAAGCATAATGCAAAGGACTGTTGTGTGTGTTTGGATTCAGGGTATATGTGTGATTGACTCATGGGATGGCGATTGATCGTGTAGTATCTTTCCCTCCTCTTCTACTCTTTTAAAAAAAATTTTAAAAGCATTTTAAAATTTATTTTTGAGAGGGAAAGAGACAGAGTTGAGCAGCGGAGGGGCAGAGAGAGGGTGGGGGAAGGCACAGGATCCAAAGCAGGCTCCAAGCTGTCAGCACAGAGCCCAATGCGGGGCTCGAACTCATGAACCATGAGATTGTGATCTGAACCAAAGTCGGACACTTAACCCACTGAGCCACCTGGGTGCCCCGCTTCCCTCCTACTCTTAACCGTGCAATATGGTGGTGCCTGTTGTATCATTTAGGATCCCATTCAGCTGCAAGGAACAGAGACAGAAAAATATTGGCAAGCACCAGTTAGAAGTTTACTCCCTTTCACAAAAAAAGAAGCCCAGGGGGAGAAGAGTCCAAACTCCAAGTTCTAAGGGGACCAGAAAGTAATGTAAATAAGCCTATCTAAAGGGGGCAGTGGCTACCCAGATTCACCCAATTGCTGCCATGAGGCATCACCTAGTTTCAGCGCTGCCTGATCTTTTGATCTTTTAAGAGAAGCTTAAAACCTGGATTTGGTATGTGTCACCGGACTTCTAAATGTTGAAGCACCAAGAATCCAGTAAAATCCACGAGTGTGACATATTTAATCCAGGGCTGCCAATTTGTGACTGCTGATCTAGTCAGAACGATATAGAAATTCACGTGTGTGCACATACACGTGTGTGCATCCTGTGTGAGTACATCAATATTGTGACGGAGGACGGAGCTTTCTTACTGAGCTATTTTCAAGTGGTGGGTGCACCCTCAGCCTTGGGGATTCGGCAGTGAACAACTGCATTAACCTAAAAGTTGAGAGCTGGACTCTTGTCTCCAGAGAGGTTCCAGGCTCTGCCACAGGTTGGAAAAGCAGAACCATGATGAATTATGAGTAGACCTTATGTGATGATGGGAGTTGTCAGGGCTGCCCGTGTAAATCTGTTGCCCCTGAATGGGTGCTGAGCCTAAAGTCAGCGGGGCTGCCAATCAGAACATATGTATGTGAAATGCAAGATGGCAAGAGCAAAGTCAAACTCATGAAGATGAGCTGGGATCCCCACCTGTCTTTCTCTGGGACCCATGTACGGCTCTCGGTGCGTCCAGATGTCAGGGCTGCTGTGATCCTTAGGAGGACCCTGGAGCTTCACCCAAATCTGACCTGGGATTTGGAGAAGGTAGAAGAGAAGATCTGGCAAGAAATGGAGGCGCCGCCCACCTGCTGCCCCCAAGCCTCCATCGAGATGGGCCACAGGCTCCATGACTGTGGGTGGTAGTAGCAACAGCACTGAACTTGCATTGATGCTCCCAGCACAAACGGGATGGCTGTTGCTTCATGTTGTCAAAGATCATTAAAAAAAAAAAAAGTAAAACCAATGAATTACTTACCTAGTAATTGCTGAAAGTTTCTTGTACTCCCACCAAAAAGATAGTTTGCAAGCCTGGAGCACTTAAACCAAAACATGTAATGAGGTTCAGGGATACATTGTTATAACTCAGCCTGTACAGTGTGCAGGCAGCGAGTGGTTATTCTATACACTGACTGGGCACAATATTAGAATTCTCTTAAATAAGAGTGAGTTGGTTAGTGGTTACCTCCTATAAATTTGGGGGAAATACTTAAGGGTCACTTATGACTTTCAGAGCCATGAGCAAGAAATGACCCAGGTCAAGTTAACCCCACTTGACTTGCAAAATAAGCTGAATTGAGCTTTGCTTCTATGACTAACTGCTTTTGTCTGCTCGGGGAATTCTCAAGTGTGGTCTCTGTGTTTGCCTTTAACAACGTTCACCTTTCAAATCTCCCCCAAGTCTCTCCTACTCAAATGCAGAACCCTACAGGGAAGGTAATTTGGGGAAAAGGCTGGCACTTAACTAAGACACCATGCACGGCCACTGCAGACAGGGAAGAGAAAGGAACTGGCAATACCATTGGTGAGAGTTCTGGAAGACGGAGGGAGGGGGCCTGTGGGCACTTACCCAACAGAGAGCAAGAAGTGATGCTAAACTGGAGGAGCAAGGGGGAGGGAGGAGTCAGCCCCGTGAGATGGGTGTAGTGGAAGCAATTCTTATATGGAGGAGGGGGAGACAAAGCGGGAGGAGAAGAGGAGGAGGGGGAGGAGGAGGGGGAGAGTAAGAGAAAAAGGGAGAAACAGAAGAACAGAGACAGTGAGAGAAAAGCATACAGAGAAGGCCAGAGAGATTGGAAAGAATTAAGGAATTTTAGAAGCACGTGTACTTAGCACAGAGAATGGAAGAAGAGTGGTATGAAACAGGCTAGAGAAATAAGCAGGGACCAGTAATATAAACATATGCACATGTGCATAGAGATCATTACGTGTATATAACACACTTGGATGTGCACAACTCACCCAATTATCACATAGTATACATCCACATCTGTCCATACAGAGACTCAAAAAGACCTAATTCCTCCACTGATTCCCCTCCTTTCCCCTCACACCCAGAAGCAGTGGGGCTAATGGTGGTCAGATCCTGGAGGTGTTTCTGCCACTGACTTGGCTGATGGAGAGGTGGTGTGGACACTCAGCCAACCACAGCCATCCCGCGGGTGGGTAGCCCTGTTAGACATCTCGGTTTGTTCTGGGGGAAAAGCTGGCCCTTCTGACACAATAACAAAGCCCGACTGGCAGACTCAGGCTTGGCTGCTGGAGGCCTCGACATAAGACCTTGTTTCTGATACATTTAATGGCTCACTTTATGGTGCTATTAACGAATATAACAGATGATAAAAGCAGGGAGGAAATGAGAGAGCAGAATGTCCCCACTGTGAATTTGGGTGAGACACCCAAAGCATCGGTGAACGGGAAGGTCACAGAGCCGTCAGCCAGGGAAGTGTTGCTGGGAGCTGGATTTTCAAAGCAGAAAGGAGCAAACCCAGGCTCTTCCATCACAACTCTGCTGTCTGCATGCCTGAGTGTGTGTCCATGAGGAAGAATCATGTGGATGCACATCTGTAGGTGCCCATTGTGTCCGTATTTGTATCTGAGTATATGGGAGAGGGAATCTAAAACCCCAGGAGCACACTCAGGTTTTCTCAAGCTCGAGGAAAATATATTTTCCTCTGCACCACCAGGTCCCTCCCTTCTGCTGACAGAGGGAAAGGAAAACAGGATTTCAAAATTTCTGCTAATTCTTAACATCAAGGTGGAGACCTGGGTTAGGTGGGTCTTTCTTCTCTGAGGATGTGCCACCAAGAATTTTGAATAATGCCACGGAAGGTCCTGGAGCTGTGTGTGATGGAGATGGGGAAAATACTCACTTGCTTTGCAAAATAGAATAAAATTTTGCAGATGTCCCCTGACGCCGGGAGGTTGGAGAAGGATGTAGATCAGGGGAATGAGAAGCCGTAAACAGAAAAGGTATCAGGCAGGGACCTACGGGGAAAGACAGTCTGTGAGACTTTAAGGAGATTTAAGAATGGAGACGTTGAGTGTTACATATTTGGTTGTTTCCTGTTCCACACTGTGCTGGAATTCACTCCTGATATCACTAAACCTTCCATAGAAGTCTGTGTATTAGTTGAGGTAAAGGTTAAGCGGCTGTAACAAAGAACCCCCCAATGCAGTGGATTAAAGAAGACAGAAGTTTATTTCGTATTTGTGAAGCTGTCCTGAGGTGAGTGGAACTGGGATATGTCAGGCCTTCCTCCACACCCTCGGTCAGGGACCCAGCTTCCTTCCCTAGCATTGCCTTTATCTGTGTGGTTCAGTTGCATCCAAGCACATTCCCTAGGCCTTTGTATAAAGGGGAAGGAAGTAAAAGAACATGATGTACAATTTTCTTTTAAGCAAATGTGGCAGTGCTAAACATAGCACTGCCATGCACATTCCATTGGCTAAAACTTAGTCACGTGGTCCCACGATGCCCCAGGGGAGACTGGGAAATGTAGTTTTCAACCTAGCAGCCATGTGCTCAGCTCTTATTATGGAAGAAAGGGAGAATGGAATTTGTTAGAAAACTGACAATATCTGTTGCAGTCTTAGTCCTGCTCTGAATCACCATAGTGCCTTACTTGGATTATTGTAATCGTCTCCCACTTGCACTCTGGCTCTGTTCAGTCTATTCTGAAAGCAGCAGCTACAAGTCCTGGAAAAATATGTTATTCTCTGCTCAAAAATCTCCAGTGGTCTCCCATATGTTCTGAGTAAAAACCAAAGTCTTTGGAATTGTTTACTAAGCCCTGTATGATTCCTAAATCCCACCTACTCCTAACTTCATCTTCTAATCTTTCCCTCCAGGCACACTAACCTCTGTCTTCTTAAAAAATGTCAGGCATGCTCCCACCTCAGGGCCTTTGTACTTGCTGAACCATCGCCTGAAACACTCTTTCCCAAGATATCCATGTGGTTCATCCCTTCACCTCCTCAAGTCTTCACTCAAATGTCACCTTCTCCTCCAGGCCTTCCCTGACTGACCGCACTCCATTTAAAATGACAACGTTCTTTCCATTCTCTTTAACTCTCTTCCTCTGATTTTTCTCCACAGTACTTACCATCACACTATACATCATATAAAATGTACGTGTTTATGTGTTTGTGGCACAAGAATGCACATTTGACTGTCCTCACCATTCGAATATAAGCAACAGAGGGCAGGGATGTTTGTTAGATCCACGTGTTCATGCCTTCAGAGTCATACCAGATGAGGGTGAAGAGGCTGGGTCTTTATGCTCTTACAACGGCCAGTCTCTATGCCAGCTGCCTTGGAAAGGGAATGAGGCATCGGGCAGCATACTCTCCTCCAAAACTTGGGAAATGAGGCTGAAGGGGGATCTATCTGGTCAGTGTAGCACAGCGTCCCCTGCTGCAGTCGTTCTGTGCATCAGACGAAGAAAGAGTTGGTGCAAAAACAGAGAGACAAGCCAGAAACACCCGGTGGAGATGTTATGCCCAGATCGCGAGACCCCAAAGACCACCGAGGAGCCGATTCCGATGGAAACACACGAGGAGGGTCTTTATTCAAGCTGGAGCAGGGACTCCAACGCATCCCAACGCAGCGGTGATGGTCTGGAGCCTGGACTCAGGGTCGGGGGTTTTTATTGCGGTTACAGTGGAATTCGGGGCTGTCCAGCTTGGCAGTCTCCTGATAGGCTGATTTTTAGCACGGGCTCTCTGGTCAGTACCCGATTGGCTCGGCCCATCTGGCCTGACCGCAAACGGCCAACAGGAACGTCTTGGGACATAGGCGCCTCTTTTAAAGTGATCGGCTGTTGCTGTTGCTAGGGAAGTAACTAAGGGCAGGCTGCCTAGTACTTCCTGCGGTGTTTCCTGGATCTGGGTTCGGGCCTAGTTCATCCTCAAGATGGAGGCTTTTTCTAAACTGGAGTCAGTTAGGTTTAGGGCTCACAGAGAATGACCTTCCAGGTTGGGGATGGTGGGATCCCCAGTAACCAAAGGTACAGAAGTGGGACGGCTCGAGGGATCTTCACGGATTGTGAAGAGCTGCCCTTCGTCTCAGGGAACCTTGAGAGCTGCGTGCAATGAAGGTTTGGGGCTTTGCTGTTAGTTGGAAACCAGCCGCCCCACCCAGGGAATGAAGCACTGGTCCCCACACTCTGAGGCTGTCTCTTCAAGACCCAAAGGACAAAGCAAACCAACACATGCATTCTTGGCAACCAGGTGCCTTCCAGCTAGTCCCCAGTTTCTGATAAGCTGTGTCACAGGATTGATGGAGTGATTAAGCTTTGTGCTGAACAGACTCAGGTCCTAAATAATGTCTCTGCAAGAGACCCGCTGCCTGAGATGCCAACTGCATCTGTCCTGTGTTTCGTTGGGGCTCCCAAGGTAAAACAGAGCCCAGTGAGTGGGGAGAGGTCATGGTCTGAGCACTTTACATTCTACGAGAATTCTTCGTGGTTCAGCAAAAAGGTCATTGAATTGGGGCCTCAAAACCCGAAGTGCCGGGCAGGAATAGTGACTTACTGAGTGGCTTTGGGCAAGACAATTCCTTCTTGGGCTTCATTCACCCCATACACAAACCAGTGCAGAAAGGGGGACTTTCATTGGTCCCTAATGGCTCTTGAATGTTCAAAACATTTTCCTTGCAGGCAGTGCTTACAATGTGCTGAGCACTTTATAAGGATTATCTCATTTAATCCTTACAAGAATCCTGTGAGGTAAGCATTTTAATGTTCATTTTACAAGTGGGGAAACTGAGGCTCAGAGAGGGTAAGTAACTTGTTCCAGGTGACACAGCTATTTAGAATGCTGGCAGTGGAGCTTACCATCTAAATCCCTCTGTTTTAGCTTTGCTAACAACACTCTTAAAGGTTTAGACAATTTTTAACCTTCCAGTCTACGGGAAGATTGTTTATCCAAGGTCACATACAGTTAGGTCTGTAACTTCCAAATGTCAGCCTGATGCTCACCTTGCTCCTCTGTCCTCTGCACTGTCTTGCCCTTGGGCTGGAATTGTGTGCAGGACTCTATAGAATGTACTTTGATTGGCATTGTCCCAAGAGGGCCAGAGTTTGGAGCAGACGTGTTGGGGAGGTCTGGACTTGACTCTAAGAAAACTTTTCAACCGTTATTGACAAATCTTAGCCTGGCAAAAAGCCAGATCTCGTCCTGCCTCAAGGTTCCCTGGACTCTCTGCCTCTTAGATTCTCTGCAGCTGAAGCCTAAGGACACAGCCAGCTTTGCCCTTGCTTCCTGCTCACACAGCTAGCTACAGCAGGCGGAGAGTCCCTGAGGACTTAACACTTGGAGCAGGAAAGAAAACTAATACAAGAAGCCGCATGGTCATCTGTGAACCTGGATGGAGTTTCTGTGTTGATCAGGGTTCAGGGAGAAGGTTGCTCATATTTTCTGCGGGTGGTGGAAATAGATACCATCCTGGAGGAAAATTTTGGCCACTTGCATTGAAGTGAAGCTCTTGAAAAATGTGCATGTTGATGGTGCTCTCATTAAATATATAAATGTATTTGCATGGAAATGAGACTCGAAGTTTAACCATGGAACAGTGAACAGTAGTGGTTTTTGCGTGGTGGGTTTTTATGGATATATATTTCAGTTAATGGGTAATTATTTGAGCAATTTTAGATTTACTGAAAAATTGAGCAGAAAGTACAGTTTCCAGTACTGCTCTCTCTTCCCCCCAGTTTCCCCTATTATGGAAATGCATCTTCCATTGGTGTGGTACATTTGTCCCTACTGATGAACCAATATTGGTACGTTATTAATAAGTGAAGTCCACAGTTTACATAGGGTTCACTCTTGGTGTACATTCTATGGGTTTGACAAAAGTATAGTGACATGTATCTACTACTATGGTGTCATACAGAGTAGTTTCAGTGCCCTGAAAATCTCCTATTCTCAACCAACTCATCATTCCCTTCCTCCCTCCTTCCAAACCTCTGGCAACCACCAATCTCTTTATTGTCTCTCTAGTTCTGCCTTTCCCAGAATGACATACAGCTTGAATCATACAGTATGACGCCTTTTCAAATTGGCTTCTTTCACTTTGCAATATACATTTAAGGTTCCCCCATGTCTTTTCACGGCTTGACAGTTCACTTCTTTGTAGCACTGAATAATATTCCTTCGTCTGGGTGGACCAGAGTTTGTTTATCCATTCACCTGTTAAAGGACATCTTGGTTGCTTCCAAGTTTTGGCAATAGTGAAGTGCAAATGTTCAAGTGCAGCCTTTTCTGTTTTTGTTTTGTGGAGATGAGTTTTCAGTTCATTTGAGCAAATATCAAGGAGTGCAATTGCTGGATTGTATGGTAAGAGTATGTTTAGTTTTGTAAGAAATCTTCAGGACTGTCTTCCAAAATGGCTGTACCATTTTGCATTTTCACCAGCAACGAATAAGCATTCCTACTGTTCTATGTCCTCATCAGCATTTGGTGCTGCCAGGGTTCTGGGTTTAACCACCCTAATAGGTATGGAGTGATATCTAATTATTGCTTTAATTTGCAATCTTCTAATACCCCATGATGTTGAGCATCCTTTCATACGCTTAGATGTCATCTGTATATCTTCTTTGGTGAGCTACCTATTCAGGTCTTTTGTCTATTGTTTTTATGTGAATTACTGTGTTTATATTGTTGAGCTTTAAAAGCTCTTTGTATATTTTGGATACCAGTCCTTTATCAGATATGTGTCTTCGGAGATTTTATCCCATCTGTGGTTTATTTTTTTCAATCTCTTAACAATGTCTTTCACAGAGTGGAAGTTTTTAATTTTAATGGAGTCCAACTTAGCAATTGATTTCTTTTCTGGATCATGCTTTTGATATTGAATCTAAAACATCATTGCGAACCCAAGGTCTTCTAGATTTTTTTCGTATTATCTTCCAAGAGTTTTATAATCCTGCATTTTACAGTTAGGTCTATGATCCGTTTTGAGTGAATTTTTGTGAAAGGTGTATTATCTCTGTTTAGAATCTTTTTTTTTTGTATGTTTTTTGTGTGTTGTTCTAGCACCTTTCGCTGAAAAGACTAGCCTGTCTCTATTGAATTGCTTCTGCCTCTTTGTCAAAGGTCAGTGGACTATATTTGTGTGAGTCTATTTCTGGCTCTCAGTTCTGTTGCATTGATCTTTTGTCTATTTTTTCACCAATACTCCACTGTCTTGATTATAGTTGGTCTATAGTAAGTCTTGATGTCAGGTAATGTCCATTCTCCAACTTTGACCTTCTCCATCAAAATCATGTTCACTATTCTGGGTCTCTTGCCTCCCCGCATAAACTTTAGAATCAGTTTCTCAATAGCCACATAACTTGCTGGGATTTTGAAAGGGAATGCTTTTTCTTCCTTTTGCTTAGTCTATATTTTCTAATATTTCTTCAAAAGTATGATGATCTAGAGCATGGCCTTCAGAGCCTTCAAATCTGGGTTTGGATTCTAGTTCCGGTATTTATTAACAGACTTTGTGTGTGTGTGTGATGTTAGCTATGTCCTGGGCATTGTTTGAAGCACTTTACAAATATTAGCAAATCTAATCCCTGCTCCAACTTTATGAGGTTGGCTTATGGAAGTAGGGTATCCTTTTTATAAGTAAGGAAACTGAGACACAGAAAGGTAGATGTACTAGGGAGAGGATGTATGGCAGATGGATAAGACGGCTTCCTTCTATGATGGTGCTACTTCCTGGTGTTCCTAACCTGTGTAGTTTCTTCCCCTTGAGTGTGAGTAGGATCCATGACTCACTTCTAATGAATGGAATATGACAAAGATAATGATGTTACATTAATGTCCACCCTGCTAGCATACTTTCTCCCTTGTTGCCTTTGAAGAGCCAACTTGCCATGTTGTAGAGGCTCATATGACAGAGAACAGCCAGAAACTGAGGCCTCAGTGTGACAACGCTTGCCAACAATCACATAGGTTTGAAGGCAAGTCCTTTACAACATTCTGGTGAGACTCCAGCTCTGGTCAACATCTTGATTGCAGCCTTAGGAGAGACCGCGAAGCAGAGGACCTTGATAAGCCATTCTCAGTCTCCTCACTGCGATGTAATAAGTGTGTGCTGTTTTAAGCCTCTAGGTTTGTGGTAGTTTGCTTTGTAACAATAAAAAGCTACTATGGGATATAAGCCACGCTTCCTGGCTCCAAATTCCATTCACTCCACCTTTTCACCTTGTTGCCCTCCCTCCTTCCCAGCTACGTGGTTTTGGGCAAATTTCTCAATCTGCTGAAGTCTCAGTTGATTCATCTATACAATGGAGATAATGATAATTACAAATTCATAAGGTTGTTGCCAGAAATGAAGTAGAAAATCAGAGATCCTGATAAGGTAGGGTGGCCATTCAGTAGAAGTTACCTCGCTGTTGAATCTCACAGCATCTGGAAAGGGCACACCAGTACACAAAGAATGGGATCATATGTGAGGCTGGTCTCCAAAAAAGGCAAGTCCAGAGACCAAGGCAGTCAGTTCCCTTAAGGTCCTCTAGAATCCCACTCAACTGTGTCTTTTCTCTTGGCTTTTGTCCATCTCCTCTCCCCTGTTCACATTCCCTTACATCTTTCTACCTTCTTCTGTCCTCCTGTGTTCCAGCTCTATCCTAAATCTGAACAAAAGGTGACAATCTCAAACTGAAAAATTCAAAAATTCAAGATTCCCTTTGAAAATCCCTTAGGAGCCATCATATTACAGAGCTACATGCTGTCTCTCACTAAATCTTCCTCCAAAGTTGGAGTCGATGACTATTTATTGGGTTTCTGTTAGGAATCATGTTGGGCTATATCTGTATTTCTATCTATCTATCTATCTATCTATCTATCTATCTATCTATCTATCCACCTATCCATCTATCACCTATCATCTATCTATCACTCATCTATGATCCATTGATCTAAGTAGACATGTTAAACATATCTGTGTATCTTTAACTTTTAAAAATATTTATTTTTGAGATAGAGAGACAGACAGAGCGCGAGTGGGGAGGGCAGAGAGAGAGACACACACACACGCAGAGTCTGAAGCAGGCTCCAGGCTCTGAGCTGTCAGCACAGAGCCCACTGTGGGGCTCCAACTCACGAACCATGAGATGATGACCTGAGCTGAAGTTGGCAGCTTAACTGACTGAGCCACCCAGGTGCCCCGAATCCGTGTATCTTTAAACTTTAGAACCACACTCAGTGTGGCAAAGATGTCTTCACCCTGAGAGACAAGTGGGAAATGACATCAACCCGGAATTTGATGAATTCATGTTTCCCATCTCATGCCTATTCTGGGGCATACACTTACTGAGTGGAATAAGGAAGCATAATTAACAGCACACTTGTGTTGATATTTCTCTTTTTATTTTAACTTGTGAGGCTCCCATTAATCATATTTCATTGATTTTAAGAGGCACACATTTTCTAATTTTAACCTCTCTGAAATTGAGATGCATTCTCCAGCCTGCTGCTGGCCAGCCAGCAGGCATGATGTGGTTCCGTTCCCAGTGTCCAAGCAAACTTGGTCATAGCCATTCATTCTGTCGTTACTTCCACTGAGTTACGCACGCTGTGGGTCCTTCACAGGTTGATTTTTTTTTTTAATTAAAAAAAATCTTTTTAATGTTTACCTATTTTTAAAAAAAATTTAAAGTTTATTTTTGATAGAGACAGCATGAGTGGGGGAGGGTCAGAGAGAGAGGGAGACACAGAATCTGAAGCAGGCTTTAGGCTCTGAGCTGCCAGCACAGAGCCCGACGCAGGGCTCAAACTTACAAACTTTGAGATCATGACCTGAGCCAAAGATAGATGCTTAACTGACTGAGCTACCCAGGCGTCCCTAATGTTTACTTATTTTTAAGACAGAGAGAGAGAGAGAGAGAGAGAGAGAGAAAGCAGGGGAGGGGCAGAGAGGGAGACACAGAATCTGAAGCAGGCTCCAGGCTCTGAGCTGTCAGCACAGAGCCTGACACAGGGCTTGAGCCCACAAACCGTTGGATCATGACCTGAGCCAAAACTGAATGCTTAACTGACTGAGCCACCTAGGTGTCCCCACAGGTTGATTTTAATTGCTGCTTAAAATATCTTCAAAAAGATTACACTATGATATGGTTTGGCATTGAAGTGGAAAGTTTCCGTGCCTCCAAGCAGAGCCATGGGGCTGAGGTTTCATATTAGTGAAGCAAATGCTTGCCTTTGGGGGCATGACTCCAATTTTATATTTTTTTGCAAGGTAACAATCAAATTTTACTGAACCCCTAAAAACTAGGAAACCACAGTGGATGAGGCTGTCTTGCACTTTGTCACCGAGATAGCTATGGAAGGATTCCTTGTCACACACCAAGCCAGGCAACAAGAGGCAAGAGAAAGTTCAAATCCCTCAGAAAACATGAAGGGAATTTCAAATGAGGCATGAAGTGACCAACTAAGGCATTGAAAGGGCTATTAAGGCATTGAGTGGTAACGTAATTGCAAAAGTTTATTAAAAAATTTTCTTAATTTTATGAAAAATAATTGTACATCAAGATCAATGAGGGGAGCACTTGGCCAGCTCAGTTGGAAGAGCATGAGACTCTTGATCTCCAAGTCATGAGTTTGAGCCCCACATTGGGTGTAGAGACGACTACACCCAATAATAATAATAATAATAATAATTAATAATAATAGGGGCACCTGGGTGGCTCAGTTGGTTATCAGACTTCCACTCAGATCATGATCTCCTGAGTTCCTGAGTTTGAGCCCCACATCTGGCTTGCTGCTGTCAGCACAGAGCCTGCTTTGGATCCTCTATCTCCTTCCTCTCTCTGTCCTTCCCCTGCTTGTGCTCTCTCTCTCTCTCTTTCAAAAATAATTAACTCATTCGTTTAAAAAACTACAGTCATTTTTGGGCCCACCAGTAGAATGTAATGCATTCATAAAGACTTAATACATTAATAAAGAAGCACATATATTGGGGCACCTGGGTGGCTCAGCCGGCTAAGTGTCAGACTTCGGCTCAGGTCATGATCTTGCATTTTGTGAGTTCAAGCCCCACATCGGGCTCTGTGCTGACAGCATGGAGCCTGGATCCTGCTTCAGATTCTGTGTCTCCCTCTCTGTCTGTCCCCCCTGCCCCGCTCATGCTCTGTCTCTCTCTGTCTCTCAAAAATAAATAAACCTTAAAGAACAAAACAAAAAAAAGGAACAGGAAGAAAAATAATAGTAAACTAAAAAAAAAATCAATGGTGGATTTACTGAAAGACAGTTGGACTCAAGTTAGTAAAATTTCTGTGATGCAATTCCAATTTCATGATAAATGAAATCCCACAATCTAACATTGAAGTGTTATTATATTTTTCAAAACGTCTGAACTATTCCTTCTGTCTTTCGGAAAATGTCTCCCAACAAGAGGTAGGAAAGGGGGAAAAGAATCCTTTTCGTTCTGAAACCAAAATATATGCATATGTTTTATGGACATGCAGTAATAGTCAGCAAAAGTGTCTATTTCCATTAATTCAGAAATACGGATCCTAGGAATTTATCCTGAGAAAGCCAGAGTGAGGGCAAGTATTTAGTTGCTGGGATGCTTACCTCAGCTGTGTTTATAAGAATGAAACATTAGAAATCATTTACACGTACGTCAATAGGAAAGAACTTAAATAAATTATAAGACATCCATATAATGGAATAGTGGAGTCGGCAGACATCCAAAACGAAGTCAGTGTTTCTTGGCATGGAAAGGTACTCATGATGTATAATAATAAAAAAGAAGATACAAGCCAAGCTTGATACCGTTTTTGTAAAGTAGTAATTGTCATAGTGGTAGTAATAATCAATAATGATAAGGTCTCTGTCTATTTAATATATGAATGTGGGAGAGAAAACAAATGAAATATAGTAGTGGTTACCTTCTCTAAAAAAGAGGAATGTGGGTGCTTTTTATTTTCTTCTGAGTTTCTGATTCTCCTTCAAAAAACATTTTTATATAGGGGCCCCTGGATGGCTCAGTCGGTTGAGCGCCCGACTTCAGTTCAGGTCATGATCTCAAAGTTCGTAAGTTCGAGCCCTGCGTCGGGCTCTGTGCTGACAGCTCAGAGCCTGGAGCCTGCTTCGGATTCTGTGTCTCCCTCTGTCTCTGCCCCTCCCCTGCTTGTGTTCTTTCTCTCTCTCAAGAATAAGCATTAAAAAAATATTTTTATATAGGGAAAAAATAATAATGAGAGAGGGGAGAAAAGAAATTGATGTAGATCCTGTGAGAGAAAATGAAGACAAGCCGCCAGTGTAGGCTTCCTCTGGGATGTCTCTTTAGATGTCCGCAGGCTCCTATTCCAGTAATGACTTTGTCTGCTGAAAAAAGAAAATCCTCACCATACCACTAATAAAAACATTTTGGTGGCAAATATGTTTAGTTTAGTAAACTCTGCGGTAGTGGGAGCCTCGGGTGACTGTGTGCATTTGGGTGGGAAGTCAGGGAGGGCTTTGCCAAGTTGCCAAGTTTGTAAATACTCCCTGCTTGGGTGAATATTTCTTTCTTTTGTTTTTCCTCTCCATCTCCTGTAGGAGGGAGGAAGCTTTTGTTTTGGCCACCAGCAATTTCTCTCTCAGTGGGTGTGCGTAGGAGAATGTAGCAGGGCGGTGGTGATGGCTGGAAATGGCTGAAGGTTTGTGTCCCTCACAACATTCATATGTTGGGGCCCCGACCCCCAGGTTGGCTGTGTTTGCACATGGGGCTTCTAAGGAAGTAATTATAGTTAAGTGGGATCATAAGGGTGGGACCCAGATCTGATAGGATTGGTATCTTTATAAGCTCACTCACTGTGTGTTTGCACACACATGCACACAAACACATGCACGCACACGCGCACAAGAAATGCCATGTGAGGACCCAGCTTTCTGCAAGCCAAGAAAGCAGGTCTCACCAGACACGTAATCAGCAGCACCTTGATCTTGGACTTCACAGCCTCCAGAGCTGCGAGCACTGCATTTTCAGTGTTTAAACCACCTAGTCTGTGGCATTCTGGGTCATCGTGCATCTATTTTGGCTGCCTCTCTCTGAGACACTGAGATTTCTTCCTGCCTGAAGGCAGAGATCATTATTCCTGATGAACACCGACAATGTCTGGACCCTCATCCCCTGTGCAGCTCCCTGCTCACCTTGATTCTTTACTTGAGTCTCTCTCTTCAAGCCAAGAGTGTTTCGCCAAACCATTCTCGCTAGTGCCTTGTTTTGCAAACACTGGTCTCTCAACCTGGGGTGTCACCCCCTTCTTACCCCTTGTCCCCAGCTGACGGAAGTCTCTCCCTACCCTTGCCTCATGACTGTCATAAGATGTGTTTGCCTGTGTCAGGGGACCCTTGAGTTGGTTTGCTCCCTGCCGGGAACTGTGTCTTCTTCCTCATTTTATCCCCAGGATCTAGAAAAGTCTGGCACATAGGAAACACTCATTAAATGTCTGTTGTAGAATAAATGAAGATGAATGAGCGACGCATGATTGCCTGGCCCATAACAACACCAGATTCTTGGACTTTTTGAAATACTCTAACAGTTTCCAGACTCTAACAGTCTCTGGATCCCTTGACACTCTTAAAAATTGCTGGGGACCCCCAAAAAGAGTGCTTGTCTGGTTATATCTGTCATTACTTACCATATTAGAAATTAAAAAGGACAGACTAAAAATATGCCTTTGGGGCGCCTGGGTGGCTTAGTCGGCTAAGCGTCGGACTTTCGCTTAGGTCATGATCTCGAGGTTCGNTTAAAAATATGCCTTTATAAATCCATTTAAAAACATTAAGAGGCCCATGAAGCGCTCAGAGAGGTTATGTCAGTTGCCCAAGATCGCACAGCTGGCTAGGAGCAGAAACTGGGATTCAGACCCTGAGTTCTGTGTTTGAGTTTTGGCTCAGTCCATTATCCACATTCCAGGAGCATAACTACATGCTTGTGAGTTGAAAAAAAAAAAAAATGAAGAGGACAGGCTTCTCTCAGAATGCAACCTTCCTGCAGAGCCCAGAGTGGGGAGAAATCCCCCAGAGGGTCAAGGGCAGAGCTGGAGGGTCAGGACTCTGGCCAAAGTTGGAGGTGAATCTTGGTGGACTTCCCTCAGATCTCATAAGAAAGGCTCCGAGGCCAATCCACCAAAAATCAAGTCCATGGTACGCAGTTCTCTGGAAGATCAAGCTGCTAACGGCCTATTGTTCAAATCAGTCAAATTTTCCAATTTTCTAAACTTTATTTAGGAAAATTCTTATCAAATATAGTTAATGAATATCAATATACTTCTTATGAATATAGCCAATGACTATATTCTTCTACTTAAGGTATTTTAATATGCTCACTGATAATACTCAAGGAATTTATACTTCTTGAATACTCTTATCAAAAAATTTATTCAAGGTATTTTAATTATATTCAAGACTCTAAGATATTCAAGAATATATTCTTCATTAGAAGAGAGTCGTAAGAGAGCTAAACAGCTCCCGTGATATTTAACTTTTAGACAAAGTGAGCTGCTGAGAATATATTTAAGACCAATTTATTAAGAAGGCCATATTCGTAGTCATTGGAAATCTTCAAGAAAGCTAGTCTTTAAAGCATGTTTGGTAAATTTAGCAAGCTGGTGAGTCCGTGATCTGGCTGTCAGCATGTAATGGTCCAAGGCTTTCCTGCCCATCTGAGACCGTGAATCTCTCGATTCTGGGGAGACGTGGGAGGGACAAGTCCTCTTACAAGGATAAGAAAACACTATGTACCCAAATACCACCTTGACCCTTTGGTCACCTCTATGAGAGGAAAAAATACAGAAGAGAAAAAGGGAGAGAGGGGCTCATGGTGGCTACAGTATACTGTCAAGGACTTTGTAAACATTATTTCTTTTAATTAACCCAGGGAGTTGGTTATGAAAATTGTCCCTTTTACTAGTGAGAACACTGAGCCTCAGACATGAGAAGTGGCTTGTCCAACATTATCCAGGTATTCAAGGGCAGAGTGGGGTTATGAACTCAGGTGGAGTGGGGAATATGAACTCAGAGTGGGGGTTACAAACTCAGGCAGAGTAGGGGATTTGAACTCAGGCGGAGTAGGGGATTGAACTCAGGCACTGGGATTTCAGAACCAGGGATCTGGGCCGTTGGACTGCACATTCTTCCACAGAGATGAAAAAGCATTCGTGAACAGAGAAACAAATGTCTGGAGACATGGGGCTTTGCAGTGAGGAAATTTGGGAGCCGTAAGGGCATTTGATGTTGTGTCTGTCTGGATATTGGAGGAACCAAAAGGGAAAGCAGGAGAAGGAAATTATGAGTCACATGGACAAGCCCTCTTTCCCTTCTCTTTGCCATCTAGAAATGAAGATGATGGAAATTCTGATGACCTACTTGTCTATATATTTGTCCTATAGTCCCTCAGAGCTCAGCTCCAGCTATATTACATTCCCTGAAACATAAGAAAAAGCTAAGCACAAAGCACTGTGGGAGAGCAAAGTTAGCCACTGGTGTAGAAGCTTGCCATGCTTCAAGCAGCAACTTTATAGAAGTTTTCGAAAATACTTCATTCTTCCAAGGGGGGGAAAGCCCTTTTATTTTGTTCTTTATTATCCAAGTAAGACACACATTGCATGTATATTGCTGATAAACAAACAAGATACATATAAGCTAAAATAATAAAATAGAAATCACCAATAAATCTTCCCTCCCTTACTCCAAAAAATCATTGTTAATAATGGACATATTGTCCCCCAGGGCTTTTGTTTATATGCAAGTTGCAAATGGGATCACATTGCACATGTTATTTTGTAACCTGATTCCTTTCATTATTATGATCCTATTAAAAAAAAACAACAAAACCAACTTCGCATCATCTTTATTAATTGCAGATTTCCCATTGTTGATGATTTTTATTCCCTGTCCCCAAAATGGTGAGAGATGGGGATGAGGGCCTACCTGGGGTGTGGGCTTGCAGAGTCAGGGACCCTCAGATGGGACCTAAGAGGGTTTAGTGGGCGGGACTTTGAGGAGGGGCCACCTACAGTCTCTCCCTGGCTAGTCCGGGCTCAGGAGTCTTCCTACTGGGAAACTTTGGGGAGCCCTAACAATAATTTTCCGCCAATGGCATGAGGCTGTGGGCAAGTGCCTTCCCCTTCTTAGGCTCCTCTGTCAAATGGGGCTGTTTTGAGAGTTGTATGTAACAAACACAGTGCCCGCCCCTTCTCCCTCTGAGCTCTGTGGATCGAACACAGACGTCTCTGTTGACAGTAGACCGTCTGCAAGCTCCCCCGAGGACAATGGGATTTCAGTAGGGTTTGGCAGCACGCGGCAGAACTTGGCAGAACACTGTGACCCCGCTGGTCTGAATGGCGGGAACTTGGCTCTGAGACCCTGGTACCCTGAGCCTCAGCACCCTTTCTCTCCCCACAGTCTGGCTTTCCCATCCTCCTCTTCTGCCTCTTGTTTGGTGTCCCTTTATGGATCCCAGCTGTGTCTGGGAAGCCTCGATGCGGTGGATGTCTGACTGGTGATGACGGGAGGTTGGCGACCGGGGGCTGGACCACCTTTTCTTAGATATCATTTAACATTTGAGAACAATTGCAAAGAACAGACGTTCTCCGGGGCGCCTGGGTGGCTCCGTTGGTTAGACATTCTCCGGGGCGCCCGGGTGGCTCCGTTGGGTAAGCATCCGACTCTTGGTTTCTGCTCAGGTCTTGGTCTCTCGGTTCATGGGTTTGAGCCCCCTGCATCGAGCCCTGTACTGTCAGTAAGGAGCGGCTTGGGACTCATTCTCTCCCTCCCTCTCTCTCTGGCCCTCCCCTGCTTGTACTCTCTCTCTCTCTCTCTCAAAACAAATAAATAAATAAAAACTTAAAAAAAAAAAAGAATAGACATCCTCCAAGTAGTCATTTTCCTATGACTCCTTGACAGTAACTTATTTCTAACCTGTTAGTGAGATAATGTTTACTTTAAATGCTCACCGCAATGCCTGGCACATAGGAAGCACTCCATATGTGCTATTATTATAAGTATGATCATTTTTTTAAAAGTGTATTTATTTTTTTTGGGGGGTGGGGGAGGGACAGAGAGCGGGAGATGGAGAATCCCAAGCACTGACAGTGCAGAGCCTGACTCGGGGCTTGAACTCACAAACCGCGAGATCATGACCTGAGCTGAGATCAAGAGTTGGACACTTAACCAACCGAGCCACCCAGATGCCCCTGATTGTGATCCTTTTTATTTTTATTTATTTTTTAAAATATTTTTATTTATTTCTAGGAGAGAGAGAGAGAGACAGCGTGAGCAGGGGAGGGTCAGAGAGAGAGGGAGATACAGACTCTGAAACAGGCTCCAGGCTCTGAACTGGCAGTCAGCACAGAGCCCGACGCGGGGCTCGAACCCATGAACCGCGAGATCATGACCTAAGCGAAAGTCGGACGCTTAACCGACTAAGCCACCCAGGCGCCCCTGTGATCCTTTTTAGAGGCACGGAAAGCATGAGGATCTTGCATCTGGGCACCGGTTTCTCCCCTCCTACCACCCACTCTGCTCCCCCTCTTCCCACCCGAACCAGCCTCGGGCAGGGTGCATGCTGGGGAGTATTTTCATACCCCCTCTCACCGCCTGAAGATGGCCACGGTGTCACCAGGCAGATAAATGTGCTCGTCCTCTCTTGCTGAAACTGGCACGTCCGGTGTGGAGCTGCGATGATTTATTTACCAGTGACAGTTCTGCTCAGGGGTGGAAGTCCCTGGTTTGCTGACTGGTTCATTCATTTGTCTTTGTTGGCAGCGCAGGCCCCTGGGACCCCCACCTCCGCCCCCACGAATGCCTTATTCCTTCCAGATCTTGCTGCTCACACCGAGGGGGTGGGTATGAGGAGCTCGTGCCGTTCTTGCCTTCCCACCTACAGACGCACCCTCTTGGGTCCGCTTCGGGTGGGGAGGTCCCTGGGGGCGGTGCTGGAGGTGGAGGGCATCCCTGGCATTAGAGAAACCACATCTGACAATCGTGGACCTTTTTAAGAGGCCACAGAGGTCAGACTGCTCTGGGCTCAAATGCTGTCTCTGCTATTTATTAGTTGTGTGGCCTCAAGCAAATGGCCTGATCTCTCTGATCCTTGAATTCCTCATCTGTTATGAGGAAATAATAACACCCATTTTCCTCTATCTCGTGAGAATAGAATACGTAAAGCACCTGACACACAATAAAGTGAGCCTGACATATGTAGGAAGCTCTTAATAAAAGACACGTATTATTCCTATCTGTATCCTCATTATTATTCCCCTGGGCTCACAGCTGGTCTCTGGAGAAGAGGGAGTGTTTCCTTTAGGCTTTTGAGATACCTGAGCAGGCAGCAACTTCTAGGAAAAGTCAGAAAACTGGGTTGAAGCTCCCTACACTTTCTCTAGGTGAGATCTTTTTATTTCCTTAGTTTATTTTTATTTGGAGAGAGAGAGAGAAGTGGGGAGGGGCAGAGAGGGGGAGGGAGAGAGAGAGAGAGAGAAAGAGAGAGAGAGAGAGAGAGAGAGAGACTCTCAAGCAGACTCCACACTGTCTGCCCAGAGCCCCAGATGCGGGGCTCAAATTCACGAACCATGAGATCATGACCTGAGCCTAAACCAAGAGTCCGACACAACCAACTGAGCCTTATCTGTGTGAGGTCTTGAGACAAGATACTCTGAGCCTCCGTGTCCCCCATCTGCAAAACAGAGATGATAAAATGAGCTACATCATGGAAAGTATACGGCCTCCAGGGCATTTCATGAAGATCCACTTTCTTCTATCTCCAGTTATTCACAAAATGCTTTACAATCTACAAAGGGTTGTGACAGTCATGTGATTCCCACTGGATCACTTGAGCCCCAGGGATGGATCATAATCCTGCTTCGTGGACAGGGAAACAGGGGCTCAGGGAAGTGCGGCCACTTGTCCCAACTCACATTCATTCATTCATTCATTCACTCAACAAATATTTATGGAGTGCCTGCTGCATACCAGCTTCAGATGTATTAGTGAACAAAACAAGCAAAAAATATCACTGTCTCTATAAGTGCTTACATTCTAAGGGATAACAAACAATGGAAATAATAAATGCATAAATTATATAACACCTTAGAAAGCAGCAAGTCTTAAAGAAAGAAATAGATCCTGATCTAGGGTCAGGAATGACGGATGAAGGGTAAGAGAGCTGCAGTTTAAAGAAGGTCTGGGATGAGCCTCATTGAGAATGTGAGCAAATGCTTGAAGGAGATGAGAGTGCCAGCCACACAGAAGGAGGAAGAACATTCCAGGCAGAAAGAAGAGCACATGCAAAGGACCTGAGGCAGCATTTTTTTAAATGTGCCTGAGGTGTTCACAGAACAGGGAGGGGTGGCGCTGGGAGACTGGGAAGGGGTGAGGTTGGAAGGGCACAGTGTGTGTGCAGAGAGAATCCTTTAGGGCTCTGTAGCCATAATATGGACTACAGCTTTTATTCTGAATGAATTAAGGAGTTTAGGAGGGTTTGAATAAAGTTGAGTCATGGTCTGAGTAATATGTTCCCAAGATCACTCTGGCTGTTGTGAATGAATTGACTGTGGGGTATTCAGCAGCTAATGGTTATGTAAGCAAAATGCAGCCTATCCATACAATGAGATATTATCCAACCATAAGAAGGAATGAAGTTCTGACACCTGCTATGGCAGGGATGAACTTGAAGACGTGACGCAAAGTGACAGAAGTCAGACACAAAAAATCCTACACACAAATATTGTAGGATTCCACTTTTATGAGCTATCTAGAGTAAGCACATGCACAGAGATGGAAAGTAGGAGAGAGATTACCAGGGACTGGAGAAAGGAAGAGGAATGGAGAGCTATTGCTTAATGCCTGCAGAGGTCCCTTTGCAGTGATGAAAAGGTTTTGGAAATAGGAAGTGGTGATGGTTGCATTATTATTTTTTAAGTTTATTTATTTGTTTTGAGAGAGACAGGCATAATGCAAGTAGGAGAGGGGCAGAGAGCGAGGGAGAGAGATTCCCAAGCAGGCTCTGGCACTGCCAGTGCCAAGCCCCGCACGGGGCTCAAACTCACGAAACTGTGAGATTAGGACTTGAGCCGAAACCAAGAGTAGGAGCCTTAACCGACAGAACCACCCAGGCGCCCATGACGGATGCCTTATTATTAATTCTGTGCATCAATGCCACTGGATTGTGCACTTGGGTTAAATGACAAATTTTTTAATATACTTTATTTACCACCATGAAAATATTTTTTAAAAATTGGCTGTGGGGATAAGGGCGGAAGTGGCCTATGCTGTAGCATCCATGGGCTCAGATCAAGGTGGAGGCGGAGAAGAGGTCAGAGGTGCTCAGATGCTGGCACACTTGGGACTTATGCATTTTCTGACACGTTGCAGGTAGAGCTAGTGGTTCCCAGGGCCATGCTGGAACTGGGGTCTCCGGAACCTTCCTTCGGATCCCAGGAACACACAGCAAGTGTTTTGTGCTCACTGCAGGTCACACGCTCCCAGCCTCCCAAAGCTTCCCACTCCGGTCGCCCTGCCAGGACTGGATGTTGGATTGCTCTGGGTGACTACACAGAGGAGAGGTTTCTGGGCTGGAAACTTTGTGAACGTCAGCGGCCCCCACCCACCATCACATCCTGGGCTTGCACCACCAGTCCTGGCCTGGAAGCTGATCTAGGACTTGGCAGGTCCCCTCTGTTTGTTGCATCACTCTGGTTGTCTAGGAGATGAGCTCCAAGGTCATGAGCCCAGATTAGGAACTGGGTGGAGCAAGGTGGGGCAGATGAGCTCACGGACAACACTGTTGCTGTTTGCACGGGGAACCTTAGTAACTGGCCAGAGACAGACTGGCCCAAATCTTGCTCCTCTTGAATTCGGGCACACGGACAGGGGTTCCTGGGAGAGCTGAGCATGGGTTATGGGCTCAGACAGTCCCAGGTTCAAATGCCAGCTCTGCTCCTTACTTCCCGTGTGACTTTGGGCAGACTGCTTCTCTTCGCTGATTCCCCATTTCCTCCAGATGAGGATACTACCCACCTCTGGGACTTCTTTTTTTTTTTTTTTTTACCTCTGGGACTTCTAAGGGCTAAATGATAAGCAGATGGATGAATGTTGTAAAGTGACCGCATCTAGACAGATAAGACTCATATGACAAAGGACGTCAGAGTATGGACAATGCCTGATGACCGGCTGACAAGGGCGAGTGTATGCTGGCGTCTTGTTCTAAAGCAGCAGAGAAAGGGAGGGAGCAGTCTGCAAGAAGAGATACTGAATTCTTTTTTGCGTGTGTGGAGTTTGAGACGCCCCTGCATGGAAATGTCCAGGAGGCATTTGGAGCTCCGTAGAGCTGATCTGGGCCAGAGAGAAGGATTGGGCGTGCTAGCTTAGGATGGCTAGTGGGGCTATGGAATGTGTAGAATAATCCCAGGGAGATGCGCAGGGAATTTAGGACAGGGTTCCCGGGGCCACTGCATCCTTGGGATGGTTTCAGGCGACAGAGGATCAAAGGAAGAGGTGGGAGGACTTGCCCCGGGTCACAGAAGGAGTCAGTCATCGAGCTGCACTACATGTCCGGGTTTCACCTTGCAGGTGGTAGTGGAGATACCACTCACCCACCGTCTGTCCCTCTCCTTTTCTCTGTCCCTCTCCCTGTCTCACTATAATAGCAGCTGGTGTTTGTCATTTTCAAGTGAAAGAAATAGACTCTACCTAATTCAGGGGGAAAGGATGTGGTATAGCTCAAATAACTGAAAGAAAAGCGAGGCACTGGACCCCAGGAAGGCCAGGAAGTAAGAAAAATGAACAACTCTTCAGGATACTGTCACTGGGATGAATCAGCTTCAGCTACTTCCCATCCCAGAGTCTCTGCAAAAATGTCAAATCCCCACGAGAAAGGCCCTGATAGGTTTAGCTTGGGACAGGCCCTTTGATGGAAAGTCCCTGCAAAGCCACACATAATCATGGGGACACCCCCAAGAGATATTAAGGGGCTGAGATCAGAGGAAAGGGTCACGGATGCTGCCAGGCGGAAGCCCTAGGTAAGCACCCTAGGGACCTGCACAGGGATTCCGGGGCTTCCAAAACGGAGCATAAAGGGCATCCCTGGAGACTTGAGCACGGATGAATCTGATTGGGCGACGTGATTCATTCTCCACTACCCACTTATGCCTGGCAGGGCCCCGAAGGTGGGACAGGGTAGGTTTAATGAGAGCAGGAAGCACAACACAAGACCTTAGCCATTCAGACTAGTCATTAGATGGAGGGCCGGGTAGGGAAAGGCATCTGCATTGCCAGGCCTTTTATGTGCCAGGAATTGCTCTAAGTATTTTACATATCTTAACTCACTTATTCCCCACTGCAGCTCTACAGGACATTCTCTCCTCACCCCTATGCCATTGCCTGTGAGCTGGAGGCACAGAGAAGTTAAGACATTTGCCCAGGGTCACCCAGCTAGTAAATGATGGCGCAGAATTCGAACTAGGGCAGTTCTCTCTGCAGTGTGTGTACATAATGATCTCACTCTACGGCTCTGCAAATGCCACGTTGTATCAGAGGAAGCAAAATCTGCAGCAGGTGATGTATTACATCAAAGTGTCCTTACAAGAATCAAATCTTAGATTTTAGTCACTCGGTTTGCTTTTTTTGTCTCAAAGGCAATACATTCTCTATGCAGAATATTTGGAAAACCTAGAAATGCACAAAGGAAAAAATATAACTTGAACACCTACCTTCTTCTTAAAAAACAAACAAACAACTTTTTACATGTTTGTTTGTTTTTGAGAGAGAGATAGAGACAGAGCAGAGAGAGAGGGAGACCCAGGATCCGAAGCAGGCTCCAGGCTCTGAGCTGTCAGCACAGAGCCTGACGTGGGGCTCGAACTCACAAGCTGTGAGGTCATGACCTGAGCCGAAGTCAGCAGCTTAACTGGCTGAGTCACCTGGGCGCCCTCCAAAATAACAACTTTCATGCAAATTTATAACAACTACATAACTAAAAGTCAGCTGCAATTTTATATTTCTTTTAAATGGAAAAGAACTGATTTCTTTTCAATGGAAAAGAAATGTACATACTGATTATCTGAGATCAGCTTTTCCCATGTGCTGTTTCCGTGACACTAAATCATCTTCAGGAGCTTGGGAATTAATGGCTGCATACTTGTTCCCATTTTATGGAAGTACCATGTGTATCTAACTAACCCGGAGCCATTTTGTCATTTCCAATTCTCTGTGAGTATGAATGCAGCAGACACTGCCAGTGGTCTGCTCAGGTTCCTTCTACACCTTTTCCCGTGTGTGCACACCTCTCCCGCGCACACCTCTCCCGCGCACACCTCTCCCGTGCACACCTCGCCTGGCTTCTGGGTACTCTGTTATATGGATTTGCATATGTGAATCTTCTTTGCTGAACCGCCCTGGGGCTACTAGAACTACTTTGCTCACAGGGTCAAGGAGCTTGATGCCTGCACCCTCCACTCACATCCTAGAGCAGACCTTGACCAAGGAGTAAAGCCCAGATCCCCTGCCTCAGGTTGGAACAAATTCTGATCTGCTCTAGGTTCCTTGACAGTGGGGCCCACCACAGCAGAAGTGCCAGCATGCCATTTTCAAGGCTAGATCACAAAAGATATGCCAGCCTCTCTGCCTCATGCTCCCTCTGGGGTCACTTGGTCTGAGGGAAGCTAGCTGCTGTGTCTTGAGGACACTCAACCAGCCCCATGGGAGGGCCCACGTGGTGAGGGACAGAGGTCTCCAGCCAACAGCTGTTACAGCGAGCTCAGAAGCAGACCCTCCAGCCCCAGTCAAACCTCCAGATGACTACAGCCCCGCTGACATGTTGACTTGATGTAATGAGACACAGACCAGATCTACTCAGCTGAACCTCGATTCCTGAACCTTAGAAACTGCAAAAGTGTTTATTGTTTTAGGTCAGTACATTTTAGGGCTAATCTGTTATCCAACAAGAGCTATTGGCTGTGCTTGCCATTTGCAGTTCCCAATGCACATTGCCAGACTAAAGAAGGACATTTAAGGGGCGCCTGGGTGGCTCAGCCAGTTGGGCAGTGGACACTTTGTCTGTCTCTCTCTCAAAAATAAATTTTAAAAAAAGGACATTAAATTTTTAAAAAATATTTATTTATTTTTGAGACAGAGAGAGACAGAGAAGGGGAGGGGCAGAGAGAGAGGGAGACACGGAATCGGAAGCAGGCTCCAGGCTCTGAGCTAGCTGTCAGCACAGAGCTCGATGCAGGGCTCGAACCCACAAACCGTGAGATCGTGACCTGAGCCAAAGTCGGATGCTTAACCGATGAGCCACCCAGGTGCCCCTAAAGAAGGACATTTAAGTTGGTCTACCCCAGCACTTTCCAAAATTATGTGGGGAAGCTGAACCCACCCCACTTCTTTTTCTTTTTATGGAACTCACTTGGGGCGCTGCCAATCTAGTGTGAAATCTTGGACATATCCAGAGATTCTCAATTTCTGTCACTTCTGCAAAGATATTATTTGCCCTCCAACAACTGTGTCTGTGCCGGCTCAGATCTGAGGGTCTGGTGGGCATGTGCGCGCACAAGCATGCACAGCTCTCGGCAGGAAGCTCTGTCATCCTGTCTACTGTGGATTTTCGAAGCTGTCCCTGTCAGGACCAGAACAAGTCAGTCTGTCACGCAGCTCTGACAGAGCACAAACAGGCAGAGGAAAAATGAAATCGTCCTGTGGTATCAGGTCACCAGGCTTGTTTCCAAGACAGCTGGCCTTTGCCTTTCCTCTGCCTTCCCTGCTTTCCTGAGCTGCCAAGGGGGTGTCTTCTGTAGTTTCTAAACTTTTGGCTCATCTTCCCAGCCACCCTCTGGGGGATATTCAGGGTGGCAATGAATGAGTCCCACTTTACAGATGAAGGCGTGGAGGATTAAGGGTTCTGTTTTTTGTTTTTTTTTCAAGACATGTCTACTTGAACCCGTGTATCTTTCCCACTGCCACAAACTCTTCCTCCTTCCTACCCCAACTGCTCCCTGGCTTAGGTAACACGCTGATCTGGCACCCCTCTGCTGGTGACCAGACCGATGGTCTTAGCTCTTGGACCACGTCCCAGCTGCGGGAACTTGGGTACATTTCTGGATCATTGTAGTCTGGCTACAGATTAAATGGAAAACTGGATGTGAAAAGCATAGACCGTACACATTTGATAATGCTGTTGTTGTTCATACTAATCCTTCGGGTTTCCACCTTTGACATCGTTTCCCCCAATTCACCCCTGATAACCACTCCCAGCCTCTCTGGGCAGCTCCGGTGTGGCCCCTGTGCCAGCGCCCAGCTCTCCAGTGGTTCCTAACCCTGGCAGCCAATTAGAACCCCTGGAGAGCTTTTTAAAAATGTCCATGCCCAGGCCCCATCCCCCCCCCCCCCCCCCGCCNTAGAGCATGAGCTCACCCTTAGCCTTCCCTTGGGCCAGTGAGAGGTAATGGAGGCTGGGCATCTGGGCTCCAGGCTAGGAGAGAATCTCAGCACCTCCGCTCGGGCCCTGGATGGGGAAGTGTGAACCCAGCCAAGCAGTATCGCTCACCTGTGTCTGTCCTCAGTTTCCAAGTCTTCCGGGGGGAAATGCTATAGTCTATCATCAGTGTGTTCTCGGCCCTCTGTCTTCTCTTTTTCAAACGAACCCTCTCCACGGTTTTGCAGGACAACCCACACTAACAATGGTGATGATAATAGCCGATGTTCTGAGCACTCGCCGCGCCCTAAGGACTGTGCTGACTGCTGGAGAGGTTACAGACATCTTCCTCTTTCATTAAATATGCCACCGTTCAGATTTCAAAGTTGCAATGGCTGCTTTCTCCTGATGTACAATAGCAGGTTCGTTCTTAGGCAGGGAATGCACTTGGCCAGTAAGGTTGTGGAGATGTGGTGACCCGTTCCCTCCAGACCCCTGACAATGGAAGCTGATATCCCTTCAATGCCCCTAATTTCTGCTCTTCTTCTCCCAAACGGAGGCACTGAGCACTGGGAGGCAGAGGCTGGGGAAGCGTCAGCAGCAGGTGCAGACTTCAGGGTCTCCAGTGGCTCGGTAATCCCCCATGGGGAAGACCCTGGATTCAGTTTTTCAGGAGGGGCCTGGCTGAGGCCACCGGCTGCTCCTTGCTTATGGTGGGCTTACCTTGCACTAGCACCTGTGGGCTGAACACGTCACACACACATTGGATCCTCGTATCAGCCTCCCTCACCACCCGCCCCCCCCCATTCTTGTGGATAAAGAAACAAACACTTGCAGAGGTCAAGTGACAAGGTCACACACAGTGGTGTCAGACCTCATATCCCTAGTGCCCCTCTTACTTCCTGATCCCAGAGCCCATGCTCAGTCCCACCCTGGAACCTGCTATTTTCTTTGCTTACTTGCTTATTACCTGAAACCCCATTAGACCCGTGAGGGCAGATTCCCACATCTGTCCTGTTCTGCAGAGTCTAGTACTGACCCTGAGACAGAGTAGGCTGGGCAGGGCGGGGTGATATTCTAACTCTGTAACAACTGATAGGGCCAGGGCACTGACTGCTGAGAATGGCCACTGCTCCCAAGGCAGCTACTTATTCCCAGAGGGCCTGGAAGGGCGGGGGAGGTATCTGTGTTTTAGAATGTAGGTTTTACTATTGTTCGGTTATGGCAAGGCCAAAAGATCAGGAGACGATGGGCCACTGAAAAACTTGCTTGTTGTACTCGCAGGTCCCAAGAGGAGATCGCTTGTCACATTGCAGGGGCACACGTGGGGAAGCACCAGAGTCCGTTAAGAGGCAAAGGGAACAGGGAAATGTGAGCGGGAGTTTTCGCTCTGGTCTCTGCGGGAAGGTGAGGCAGGGTAGACATGCTCGTTTGGATAATTTCAGCCAGCTTTGGGGCACAGGGGCTGTCTCTCAGTGTCTGGCACCTGCCCTTGGATGATTAACGGCAGGTGGATAGTGGTTTAGACTGTAAGACTGTGATAAAGACTGTGGTTGGGTGTGGGGTCTGGATTTGTTGGTTTTCATACACAAAATGTGCCTGCAGGTGAGTCCTTCACTATCTCTAGGAATTAGCCAAGCTTGGGAGGGGCAGTCCCTCCAGGGTCAGCAAGTCCCCAAGTGGTCAAAGCATCAAATAAAAAGACATGCATGACACAGGCTAGGATAATGGGGTCACCTTAGAGGTGTAGGCGGTGTTTTTTTTATCAAGCGGTACTGAGCTATTTCAATATTTGGACACCTGATGCCACCGTACCTGGGCATAGAGTTGAATTGGCGCCGAGCTTGGAGAAAGGCACTCAGTAAATAGACCTGGAATTGCTGACCTGGGGGGACCGGGCCTGGAATCTCTCCCTTTCCTCATATCTCAGTTATCCTTGGAGAACAGCCATGGCAACGCGTTGCATGCGGCTACCCTTCCCTTTCCCTCAGGAGCCTCCCCGTCACTCACATCTGCTTGCACTCAGGAAGCCTTGGAGCTGGGGGTCAGGGGGACTTGCCCTGCTGCAGATAAGGGACACAGTTGGCCCTCAGTAACTAGGCAGCAGGTCCCTCAGCAGGTCTTGAGCCTTCCACCCCTTTTGACAATTCTCAGGCTCCGGACATTGCCGGAAGGA
>NW_027530357.1:2961181-2968391 GCF_008692635.1 Crocuta crocuta
GGCGGGGGGGGAAGAGAAGCCAGCGCTGATTCCGGGAATTTATTTCGAGACACATTAATTTGTTTCTTCCCTTCAAGGTCAAATCAAGGCATCTCCATATATCACCACTGGCAGTCACTGGCTGGCAGGCAGTTGAGAGGGGGCAGAGGTGGGGGCTGCAAATAGGACTTTCCTGGGAGCCAGGTCAAGGGAGTCCGGTGGGGAAGCAGGTTCCAGGCACCCCCTGTCCCAGGCTCGGGAAAAACACTCTTCTATTTCGCTTGGAGGTCTCCTGTGACGGGCTGAGTCATCTAGTTGAATGTCAAGGCTTGTGTCTTTAAGCTGGAAGATCAGAACTGAGATCCTGCCTTTGGCCTAATTTTCCAGGGCGACCTACCCTCGCCATTCATTCACTCAGTACATATGTATTACTTGATGTACCAAACATTGCACTGAGCACAGCCGACCCAGAGGGTGGGCTTCCTGCTCTCCCCACTCAGGGTCCCACCAGTCATAAGCCTGGAAGCGGCAAGCATGGAAATAATGGCTTCGTCTTCCTCCCTCCCTCACCAGACCCTCACGGTATAAGGACACCCATTACACTGTGCCACTCGTGGCAGGTGCCCAGGAAATATTTGTTGAACAAACATCAACGGAGTAGGAATTTTCCTCCTCTCATCCTTGAAAGTAGGGCAGTTAGGGTTACTTTTGGTTTTTATGATTGTTATTATGTCTTCCAAGCTGGTGTGCTGTGTGTGGGTAGGGATGAGAGCAGCCTCCGGCAGCCTGGTGGGAGTCTGAGCTGAAACCCTGAAGAATTGGCCAGTGAGGAGGGTGAACTAGCCAGAGAGTAATCGTGGAGAGAGAGAGGTGTAATCAAAGTTCTGGTAGCCAAGAGAGGGCTTGTCTGGTTGGAGGAACAGAGGGGAAATTAGGTGGGGCTGGAGGGTGAGGGTAAGGGGTTAAGGTAGTGCAGAGAGAGAGAGCCCAAGGACAGATCCCATAATGCCTTGCAAGTCTCGCCAAGAGGCTCATACTCAATCCTTCCAACAATGGGGGACCATAAAAGGACTTCAAAAGGGACATGCCTTTCATCTAGGCTCATGTGTTTTCTTCTGCCGGTGAGCCCTCTCCCCCCACTCCTACCCTTACTTGCTCATGTCCTACACCCCTGCCCATCTTCAAGTCTGACAGGTGTTCTCCCCCTCCTCTGATAAGCCATCATCCCTCTCCTCCTCCCCCTGAAAAGCCCCAACTTGAAATATCATCTGTCTTCTCTTCCTACAAGGTGACGGACTCACTGAAGCCACCCTTACATTTTCTTTGTTGAGAGAAAGGCAGAACGAGGTAATATTTCATCGTAAGTCTGGAGTCAGATTGCCTGGGCCCCCTACTCACCAGGTGTGTGATCTGGGGCAGTGCTCTTAACCCTTCTATGCCTCTGTTCCTTCATCTGTAAAGTGCGGAAGAGAGTTGAATATACCTCATAGAGTTGCCGAGCAATGACATGGATTGCACACAGGAAGCACTGGCATGGTGTCTGGTACACAGGAAGGAATTAAGTGAGGGACGGGCATGCTTTTCTCTGCATGTTTGTTATGGATCTGTGAGCTCCTATGAGCAGAAATTATGACTCCTTGTTTACTATATCCTTGGCTCCTAGCATGGGACCCGGCAAGTAGGTGCTCAGGAAATATTCATTGACTTCTGCCATCATTTGTGGGTTTAGACATGCCCTTGAAATTCAGCCCAGGAGCCCCTCCTTAGCTCTTCCAACAGCAAACATCTAGGTTCAAGTTCTGTTGTTATCCTGTGACTTACCAAAGTCACTTAGCATCAGCTTTTTCATCGCAAAATGGATGTCTACTTCTTAGGGTGTCATGGGGATTAAATAGGATTGGCTCCAGGGATAGAGCATGTGACCCAGTTTGGGTCAGTGAGATTAAAAAAAAGTCTTCTAAGAACTTCTGGAAAATATCTTGTGCACTTAGAAAGGAGAAAGTCAAATGAGAAGACTTTTTTTTTTTTTATCCCCCACCTTCTCTTCCTGTGTGTTGTCATATGAAGATGAGATGAGATGACTGGAGCTATTGCAGCCATTTTGCAAACACGAGGACAGATCTTGTAGACTTATCAGAGACGGCAGAGGAAAAAGAACTCTGGGCTCTTGGTGGCATAAGAATGGAAACAATAGCCCTGAAATCACTCGTCTCTAGACTCCTTATAAAGTCAGACATAGATGTTTGTTATTTAAACCATTCCTCGCCGAGCATCATTACTTGCATTACTTGCACAAGCAAGTATCTAAGTGAACCTGGGTATCTAAGTGGTATAGCATTTAGTTTGTCATCAAAAGAAACACACAAAGCTAAGAACATCAGCTCCTTTATTATTATTATTTACTGTTACTTCCCCCTAAACAACAGCACAATTCAAATAACAATGACACACACGTCTCACTCATATACACAATACCACTAGCCTGCCTGCCAGTCTGTCTGGCCTTTGCTTGGTTCCTGGTGGAGCTGTGTGGAGACAGCCCCCTCTGTAAAAATCCCAAATTGGACATAGGAGGCACGAGAAAGGGGAGACTCTAGCCAGAGAATAAATGGGCTTCCAGAGGCCTCAGGGAGTGCCAACTTGGGAACATGCTATAAATGCCTGGGTGAAGGGCAGAAGGCACTGTTTTCATGTGGCTGTTGGATAAATCCCACATGGGGAGGGAAGACCTATGTATAACCCTCTGGAGGCCAGGGCTGCAGAAACACAATGGGGAGAGCTAATGAGCTCCATCAACCACACCGTGGGGCAGGCATGGAAACTAGGAGCCCAGAATAGGAATCTGGGTGACAGAGAGGTCCCCAGAGAAAAACAACCTTTTGCATTAGCTGCAAGGTAAGATACAATGTGAAATATTACGTCCCCTTCTATCTGTTTTTGCAACTATAGAACGTGCAACGTTTTCATCATGATTGAAAAGGTAAAGAAAGAAAATCTCCCAGCATCTTGGCCTAATGCAATTGAGCAGGACATGTCAATTGTACCGTCCTGTGGAAACACCTGCTGCGGCACTACCCAGTGAGTCCGTAGTCAGTCCACCCCCACCCGTAACATTTTAGTCACACTAAATCTACGCATTCAGCTAAAGTAATGTGCTCTGGAATCAGAGAAGCCTTGGAGTTGGGGAGGGATAAAGATGGACCAAGACTGAGGTCTCAGGAACAGATGACTTCCTGGCTGTCTTGGGGAAGCTCGTTGTTGAAGCTGCTCTCTCCAAATGGTGAGTAGGGGGGGACCTGGGGGGCCTCGATGATCAGCAGACCCTCTGGGGAAAGCGAAGCAAATACTGTCACAGGATCCACCTCTGCGGGAAGCCTAGGAGAAGCACAAGATATTATTCATGAATTTATTTATTCATTATTTATTATTATTAATGTAGCTTACACTTGAAAGAAAATGTGTTTTAAATTTTTTAAGTGTTTATTTTTTGAGAGAGAGATAGAGTGTGAGCGGGGGAGGTACAGAAAGAGAGGGAGACACAGAATCCGAAGCAGGCTCCGGGCTCCGAGATGTCAGCACAGAGCCCGACGCGGGGCTCGATCCCATAAGTTGTGAGATCGTGACCTGAGCCAAAGTCGGCTGCCCAACGGACTGAGCCACCCAGGCACCCCAAGAAAATATTTTTTTTTAAGTTTATTTATTTTCAGAAAGAGTGAGAGAGCGCGTGAGCAGGGGAGGGGCAGAGGGAGAGAGAATCCCAAGCAGGCTCTGCATTGTCAGCACAGAGCTCTATGAGAGGCTTAAACTCATGAACCGTGAGATCATGACCTGAGTCGAAACCAAGAGTTGAATGCTTAACTGACGGAGCCACCCAGGCGCCCCAAAAGAAAATGTTTTTGATACAAATTTAGGCTCTTAGGGCATACAACACCGGGTTTGAATCCTGGCCCTGCCCTTTCCTGGCTGTATGATCTTGAGAAGGTCACTCAATTGCCCTGAGTTAATTTCCTCATCTGCAAACGGAGATACTCCGTTAAGCTTCTGAGTAACATTAAACTTGTGAAGTATTCAAAGTGAGACGGAGTCTGAACATGCTTTGCAAACGGGAAAGTGGTGTTGCAACAGTAACTTAAAAGGTTCCTGGGACCCCGATATTTGGTCCTTGGTTGAGGTCTTTACTCACACTGGACCGGCTGCTGGCGGAAATGACCACCATCTCCCTTTATAGAACTCAGGTAAGGTGTTGCTCACAGCAGGTAACACACTGTCATTTGCCACGTGCCTGCTGAGAGTGCTTTATTACAGAATGCGTCACTGGTGAATTAATGATGGAACAGGCTGGCCACATGGTAACATACTCTATGATGCTTAGAATGAGCCTTGAGGGGCGCCTGGGTGGCTCAGTTGGTTAAGACTCCAACTCTTGATCTCAGCTCAGTTCATGATCTCACGGTTTGTGAGTTCAAGCCCTGCACTGGGCTCTGCACTGATAATGGGAAGCCTACTTGGACTTCTGTCTTTCCCCCTCACCTGCTTGTGCTCTCTCTCTCAAAGTAAATAAATAAACTTAATAAAAGGAAAAAGAATGAACCTTGATTTGGGTCACATCTGAAGTAGCTCTTGGCAGGTCATAATTACTTAGTTCTCAAAACACATTTATAGGCATTACCTGGCTAGAAGTGCATAATGAGCCTACAATGGTTAATAGGCAGGAATTAATGTGCCTGTTGCATAAAACATTTAACAGAGACTTGGGGAAATCAAGTGACATGCTCACTGAGTGAGAACCTCAAAGACAGGATTTCTGAGTCCAACTCTGCCTCCAGTTCTGAAGCTATATATTATGATTTTTTTGGATCGTTTTGGGGTGAATGAGGCAATCTGAGACATGGTTCCTTCAACATACTACTGGCATCATGAGAACATGCTCATGGCCTCACTGGGATGCCATTATGAATAAAGATGATGGGAACTATGACTTTCACCTGCGTATCATCTCATTTAGTTGTTAACAATAATTCCACCAGGCACGTTCCGTTACTGTCCCGAGTTACAGCCAGGGAGATTGAGGACAGAGAGGTGAAGAGATTTGCCCAAGGTCACGCTGCTGGTAAGAAGCATATGGGAATGGAATTGGAATCTTGGTCTCCAAACCCAGAGTCGCTGATCATGATGTTCTGCTCTCCTGCCTCCTCTGGCACCAGACTTTTGATAAAAGGATCATGGTAGGGAAGCTAGGAGGGCCAATCAGCCTGGATCCTTCCACTGGTCTGGGATGGCTCTGCCTGTTATAAATGCAGGGGTTTTGATGAAAGAACCAAGAAATGAGCCAGACAGCATTCCTGGTCAGGGGAGGATCCTTCCTGAAGGGGCTGCAGCATTTTTGCTGTGAGTAGCAACGTGTAGCCACATGAGCGGCATCTCCCCAGGAGGCGTCTGCCAAATTAGAGCCACGGAGATTAACAAGGGGCCTTGCTGGCAAGGATGGAAGAGAAGGAGGGACCTTGGTCAGATGCCAAGTCAGACTTCTGAAGCACAGACAAGGCCAAAAGTCTGGACCTCCCTTCCACTGCTGGGGATGGGCTGACTCTGTTTAACTATTTGCATGCTAACCGGTAGCATACCTGGTACAGTGAGGCAGGGCAGCCCTGGTCCAGAGCATGACCCTTGCAGGCAGGTGGATCTGAGTCTGAATTCTGCCTCTTGCTGACTGTGTGACCTGGGACTGGTGATCTAGCCCCTCTGAACCAATGTCCTTATATGAAAAGTGGGTTAACAGTTTCTGCCTGGGAGAGGTACACGGGATAAAGAAAGTGAAGGGCTTAGCCCAGTGCCAGGCATACCCTAAGTGTTCAATAAATGTTAGCCCCTACGTTGTTGCTGCAGTCACTGACCATTTAAGTGGGCACCTGGATAACTGTGAATATTTTAGTACACCGTTGCGGTATCACCGAACTCCAAAATGTCAGAACCCAAACAATCTTCTTGATTGTTCAGGACAGTGCTCTCATATTACATATGGGGAAACTGAGGCTTAGAGACAAAGATAGACTCGTTCAAGATCTCTCACCAGCTGACCGATATGTTGAACCACCATGGAGGGAAAATGATTCCTCTTCCATTCTCTCTCAATCTTTCCATTTGCATCCAAATGAACATCTCAGCTAACCGTTACCATGATCTTTAATGCTGTTAGCCTCTATCCCTTGCTATGGTCTCCTTTTATTTATTTATTTATTTTTTAATAGTTTATTCTCAAGTTGGTTTCCATATAACACCCCATGCTCATCCCCACAAGTGCCCTCCTCCATGCCCATCACTGCCCTGCCCCTCCCCCCACCCCCATCAGTCTTCAGTTTGTTCTCTGCATTCAAGAGTCTCTCATGNCCAAACTCCACACCCGAAAAACAAACAATCCAGTGAAGAAATGGGCAGAAGATATGAACAGACGCTTCTCCAAAGAGGACATCCAGATGGCCAACAGACACATGAAACGATGCTCAGCATCCCTCCTCATCAGGGCAATACAAATCAAAACCACACTGAGATACCACCTCACGCCAGTCAGAGTGGCTAAAATGAGCAAATCAGAGGCCTCTAGATGCTGGCGAGGATGTGGAGAAACGGGCACCCTCCTACACTGTTGGTGGGAATATGGTCTCTTTTTAACAGAGAAAGAGCTGGATGTAAGGTTTAAACCCTTTTGCAGGTAACTGCTCCCTGTTCTCTGATGGCCCAAGTTTTTCCAAGGAGAGGCGATGGAGCCTCCTGAGAATGGGTCAGGGCCATCTTTGGTGTCTAGAGCCTGGGCAGAGCCAGGGGGTCCTGGGAGGTCCCAGCTGCTTTCGTGTGACTCCAGCCTTGCAGACTGAACACTGAGTCTGTACCCTTGCTGAATGCTTTCCACGCATGCTCTCATTCCCCATCACAACTTAGTCCAGAGGGAACGTGGGGACAGAAGCTCAGAGCAGTTCAGCTGGTTGTTCGAAGTTACCCACTCTCCTTATCATGGAGTCAGGTCTCCCTGTACCCAGAGCTGAGCTTCAAAATATTTAGCAACTGGCACAGCTGGACAATGACGAGACAGAATGAATGGACACATGCCGTAGTGATGGAGGAGGGTCCTGGGGACTCCCTGTGGGTGGGATGTGGGGAGGCTCGGAGGGCCCCGGGGCCAGGGTCAGGAAGGCCAGGAGGGCCAGGGAGGGCACTGGGGGGGGGGGGGGGTACT
>NW_027530357.1:2968432-2971632 GCF_008692635.1 Crocuta crocuta
GGGGGGGGCGGGGGGGGGGGGGGGGGGGGGGCTCAATGGCTAGCCCAGTATTACACCAAGTAGCTGAGCTCAGCTGCTGGACCCTGGCTGAGTCGCAGCCTATATGCCCTGAGCAGCTTTAAATATTTCTATTGGCCGAGTCACCCCAGCAAGCTGTTTTCCCGGAGGCCTCAGGGATGGGGAAATCCACGTTTTAAAAAGATGATTAACCTGCTGACTTCTTTCCAGCTCAATCCCTTCCACGGCGTTGCCCTGCCTGTGACTCCATCCTGAGACCTTATTTGAGTCTCTTCAAAGAAACATCAGCCTCCCCAAATTGTCTCCCCTTTCCTTCCCCCTTCCCTCTCAGCAGCGTGTGAGCCGGCTACTGCTACTGGACCAGGAAGAGGTGTGGGTCTTGGGGATGGTAGGCGAGCCAGCGAGCGTGAAGAGAAACAGTTAGCTGTTTGCCTTATCAGGAAACGTCCGCGGGCTTCTAAGAACTGGGAGGCGCCGGGCGGGTCAGGAATGGGGCTCGCGGCTGGAGACGGGACTGCAGAATCCCAAAGCTGAAGGAAGCCTCTTCAGCTGGTGCAATCTCTCCAGACCAGGACATTTTTGCCAGGGCTGGGGGTGGAGTGCTCAACAACATCAATGACAGTAATAACAACCTGCCACTCAGGAGGCCCAACTGTGTGCTGGTGGCTGTGCTGTGATCTCATTTCTTTTTCACTCGGAGGCTCTGGAATCAAGACCCACCCCCCTCCCTTTCACAGGTGAGGAAAGGGCATCCTTTGCTCCAGGCATGAGCACCGAGCTGAGTTCAGGGATCGGTTTGGGGCTCCTTACACCTCTAGGAATTTAGTTTCCCCAACATACAAGGAGGGTAACGTCTCTTCTGCTCGCTGCAAAGATTAAATGCACTGACTGGGACACGACCTTAGAGCCAGAGGTGCAGGCAGCTGGACAAATTCTGAGTACAGGGAGCACAGGGAAGAAGTGTGTCCCATCAGCACTTTGCTGTGGCTCCCTGCCTACAGGCATCACCCTTAGGGCCTTGGTGTGGCTTTGATTTACTGGCCCAGCCTGGTGGCCTTCCTGCTGCTGCATGAGTCCCCTAGGCTCAGCCCTTCCCACACCCCTCACTGAAACCCGTCCTTCACGCGCCTCAATGCCCTTCTCAGTCTACAAACCACCCCCCTTGGAGGAAACAGAAATGTCAGGACAAGTTCTGGTTTCATTCTTTTGGATGCTGTAGGGAAGGCTCCCGCTCTCCCAGTGGTGGCGGGACACTCAGAGCAGGCAACCTTCGAAAGATTCCATGGGGCATCGGGGCATCAGGGGAGGGTCTCTCTTCATGGTGACGGAGATCCTCTCCCCAGCATGCCACGGGGCGGGTGCCTCGATTTTCACGGGATCACAAACGAATCATTTGGCTTCTCTAACTCTCAGGCTCTTCGTCTATAGAGCGGCATCGTTAATTCCCCACCTCACGGGCACTGAGCCCGGGTGTCATGGCATGATCTATGCGTCCCTTTCTGGGACCCTGCCGCAGATTTGCTGTGACACTCTCTCCCCTTTAGGTGTGAGGGTTCAATCCCCAGCACTGGGGCTTGTCTGGAAAGAGAGATGCCCAAGATGGAGACACTCCAGATCTTGGGTCCCAGGCACTACCCGCTCCTCCCACGTGGAACCCGCACTGCCAGGGCACTTACTGGATTTTCTTCGTGAAGTTCTTGGAAACGATGCCACCTTCTTGCTGCTTCTCTTCGTGTTTGCCTAGAGGGGAGCAGATGCCACACATAAGCGTCAATGTCCCCCAGGACTTCTTGGGTCAGGAGTCAGACTTGGGTTCAAATCCTGCCCCTGCCCCCACCTCACCATTTGGCCTAGTGACAAAAGTTTTCTCAGCCTCTCTGGTCCCTCAGCTACTAAACGGACCCACCCGAGCCGAGGCTGTTGTAAAGATGAAATAAGACAAGGGGCCAGACAGGAGGCCTCGATGCTGGTTTATAGGCAGTTACAAGTTAGATTTACAAAATCACGGACACTGGGGCGCCTGGGTGGCTTAGTCGGTTAAGCATCCGACTTTCGCTTAGGTCATGATCTCGCGGTTCGTGGGTTCGAGCCCCGCATCGGGCTCGGCTTTGTGCTGACTGCCAGCTCAGAGCCTGGACCCTGTTTCAGCCTGTGACTCCCTCTCTCTCTGACCCTCCGCTGCTCACGCTGTCTCTCTCTCTCTCCTAGAAATAAATAAAACATTAAAAAAAAAAAGACACTGAACCACATGTTGCATTGTATCTTCTAAGTCTTGCCTCTGAGCCTTTTCCCCTAGGTCTTGCCTCTGAGCCTTTTCCCCTAGGTCTTGCCTCTGAGCCTTTTCCCCTAGCCAGCCAGTCGAACCCTGAAGCTCACAACCCAGGAGGGTGGTAGGAAAGAAGTGCGGTCTGTGCTGAGAGCTAGTCTGCCACCCAGTTGGCTTTACGATGCACAGAGCCTTTCCTAGCTCTGAAGGCGGGCTTCTTTCCCCCTTGGTAACTGATATGGAAACTGAGGCCCAGTGACGGGTCCAAGGTCATGCAGCAGGTGTACGGCAGCTCCAAAGCAGCTCCCTCTGAGTCTGCACCAAGTGCTGGGGGTCTGATGCCCTTCTGCCCGTTCCAGCTTGCAATTAGCTCTTTGAGCCACATTATCTGTACCTAAAACTGGATGAACTGCCTGGAAATGATGTTTCAATCTGCTAAACAAACAAAAAACAGAAAAAACCCACCCAGACTCTCCGAAGGGGGCTTCCCTTAAGAAATGACACCTTAGACACCACAGATTTGAAATTCTACCTGCTCCACCTTCTAGAGGGTACAGGGGAGGGCAGTTTTCTTTCTTAGGAAGGAAAAAGATAAGATTACAAGAAGGTTTGGGCCCAAGCTGGCTATCACCTTGCAATTTATAGAGCAACTTCTGAGCCTACTGGCTGATCCTCACTCTTTTTCTTTTATTTTCTTTTTAATGGGGAGAGTCTCTAATTTCTCTTTACACAAACCGGATTAGTGCCGAGTAGAGACTTTCGGCTCCTATTTTTATTTGCTCCTCCTCTGTGGGGCCACACTCCCGGGCCAAGAACCCTCATTTCCACAGGGCACCCTTCTGAGAAGCTTTGGAATCTAGACTGTAAATAACCTCGTGGGATTTCTTTTTTTTTTTTTTTTTGGCAGCCCAGGCTT
>NW_027530357.1:2971638-2977302 GCF_008692635.1 Crocuta crocuta
AAAAAACTGACGATTTATAGGCGATTTTATTATCCATTACTTTTTGTTTATTATTCCTAATTTCTTTATTACTGACTTCGTTCTGACTGTAAGATAATAGATGTGTTTGCTAGAAAGTGTAGAAAATACAGAAATAAATGATCAAAACTGCTTGTCCTGCCATTATTGTGACAAGGCCACATTTCTGTATACGCTTCAGACTTTTCTTTCTATGGACATAAATGTAATATAGGATATCATGTATCTTAGCAAATGGGATCATACTGTATGTGATGCTCGAAACTGTTATCTTTTGCCAACACATTATAATTATTTCTCCAGGCTACGGCAAATATTCTTCGACAACGTGATTTTTTTTAATGGCTGCACAGCATTCCCTAAGCTCATTTTAGCCAATCCCCGGCTTTCTGGGGACTGAGACAGCATCTGACCTTAGACAGAACCTCACGGCACCGCACATTCTTTGTGCAGATCTTTGTGTCTGGCCTGATGACATCTTTAGGATAAATTCTAAGTTCTAGAATTTCTGAGACTTGATCTGTGTTGCCAAACTGCCCTTAGGAAAGGTTGCATCAATTTATTCTCTCACTGGCTGGGCGGCAAGGGGTCCACTGACAGGAATTCGCTCTTAAACTGGAGGGTCTGGTTCCCCAGAACATGCTATGCTTTGAATATGTTGTCCCTGGGAGAGTCGATTTGGTCTTGCCAAATCCCTGAGTACCAACTGTCCAGCCCTAACCCAGGCCTGTGGCCGGAGGAGCGCTGTCTGTTCTCTGACGCCCTCCCCGCAGAGCCTGGGCCTCCAGAGGCCTGCTTGCCCTGGGGACTGGCCAGTGCCTCTGACTCAGCCCTTCTGTACCATTGGTGTCCCGGGAATAATAAGCAACAGCAATGATCCAAAGAATAGTAATAATGAACTCTTATATGGTGCTTTATTGGTGGGAGCCAATGCCCCAGCCCCTTCCTAGAGCGACTCCTTTAATTTTCACAACAACCTTAGAAAGCGGGGACTTCCATTATAACCATTTTGTGGATGGGGAACAGAAGTTCAGAGAGGTTAAGCGGTATGCCCAAGGTCACACAGCTTGGAAGTGCCAGAGCAAAGACATGTAAGTTTTGGATGTCAGTCTCTGCTCATCTCTACTCTTCTCTGAGCCTCAGTTTATGCTTCTCTAAAACGAGGGTGACAATAAGCTTTCCTGTCCGTTCCCTGAAAATAGGGTATTGGGGTTGTGGGGGGAGGATCTCTGAGCAGGGGCAGCTCCAAGATTTCCATAGAGAGGAGCCTGGTTGAAAGTGGATGCCACTACCAGAGGCTTATCTTGAAGCTTAATTTGCATATTTTTGAATATCTATTTATTGGGGCAGCTTAAGGATTATGAGGGATTTTTAATTTCCTATTTTGCTTTCCTAGTTGCATTTTCTACCATGGAAATATTTTATTTTCGTAAACAGAAAAAAGTAATTATGATTCTTTAAAAAAAAAAAAAACTCCTCTGGAGGCCCAGGCAAGCCAGAGGCCCCTCGCAGCTGCTATTTTTTCAACATGCCTGAGAGAAATGTAGGTGCCAGGAAGCAGGCATCAGCACTTTGGGGAAAGCCATTGGCCCAGCTAAAGAAAGAAGGTGCTGTTTCCAGGGGAGGCAGAGTCCCTGGGATTAAGGAGAGGGGGTGGGAATAAGGCCTCTGGGCTTTCCAGTTCCTCCTCGGCCAGGGCCGCGCCCAGTGGCCCCTGAAGAGAACATTTCTTGGCTGCTGGCTGCAGGGTGGGAGTTGGGTTGTATGGTTGTATAAGCATCATGGAAAGCATCTAGTTCAGCATTTTCCAAACACTTCCCTGGAACTGGACACTCACATGTGGTCTGATAAGACAGGACTGCCTCCAGAGATCCATAAACTACATTGGCAAATCAAAGCTCTGATAAGTCCTGTAGTAAGGAAACTTGTTTAGAATCTTGTTTCTTCTGGTACCTTTAAAATTCTATACCGCCTTCCTTCCATTTCTCAGATGCCGAGTGGTATCTTAAAATGTACGGTTTGGCGAATACTAATGTAGTTCGACTCCTCCTAAGGCCTGAGGTCAACAGTGGTGGGATTTGCCCAAGGCCGCATAATCAGAAGGAAGTCCAGCCCCTGACTCGGAACTGTCTAAGCAGGCCTGGCTTTGAATTTCAGACATTGCCATGTAGGACCCGGGGATCTCAGGTGAGTTACTGTCTCTGAGTCTCCTCACTTGTAAAGTGGGTGTCACAAACCTACCCGAATTTCCACGTGAGGAACCTGGGAGCTGACCTGTGTAGGCATTTAGCACAGGGCCCTGCACCCAGCTTGAAGAAGATAAGTCTGTCATGATGTGATACAGGATAAAACACTGCATCTGATTTTAAATGGAGCCCCGATATCAATCTAATTTCTTAAATCCATTTTATGAGAGTCTCCATATGTACTGTCAGGGGATTTGGATTCTGTCAAGCTGAGGGTGTTAATTACACACCAGTGAGGCTAATTACAACCTAAAGAGGCTTTGACTGTCTTATTTAAGCACCCAACCGCCCCATTTTGCAAATACGGAAACTGAGGCTCCAAGACTCACTCAAAGCCTCATTCAGTGTTGCTGGATTAGTAAGGCATTTAGCTGAGATCTCAGCGTGGAGCTGCCAGAGCCCACCTGTTAAGAAGCACCTAGAGGGGCACCTAGGTGGCTCAGTCGGTTAAGCGTCTGACTGGAGCTCAGGTCACGATCTCATGGTTTGTGAGTTCGAGCCCCACGTCGGGCTCTGTGCTGACAGCTCAGAGCCTGGAGCCTGCTTCGGATTCTGTGTCCCTCTCTCTGCTCCTTCCCATCTTGCACTCTGTCTCTGTCTCCCTCTCAAAAATAAATAAACATTAAAAAAAATTCTTAAAAAAGAAGCACCTAGAAAGGAGGAGAAAGGGGGAAATATACTTCAGAGGTCTCTTGGAGGGGTCACAGGGCACGGGGACCCCTCCAACCAAGGGTGGAAGACCCTGGAATCCTAATTAAAAACAAAGATGGGAGAGATGGTGATAAGAGTCATTTACAGAGTGCCAGGCAGACACAGGTTCTGTGCATTTATTATCATATATTGTCAGCTTATATTTAATCTTCCCTACAGACTTGCAGGACAGATATTATCATGATCCCCATTCTCCAGATAAGGCAACTGAGGCTCAGAACAGTGAGAAGACTTTTTTGGCCACATCCACCTGGCAGTGTTGGGATTTGAACCCAGGTCTCAAAGAGCATCTACCGTTCACGGTGTGCGGGGGCCTGACTCTGTGCCCGGCATCTTAATAACAGCAGGATCACAGCAATAACAGTACTGATCCCTTGTTCACACTTGACCCCCGCCAGCTCTTTTAATACAACAATCCTCGTGTACCAGAACCCCGATTTCCAGATAAGGAAACGAAGCACAGGGAAGATAAACAGTCCGCACATCCTGCCGGTTAGTGGCGGGGCCACGTTCAGAGCCCAGGCCTGCCTCCCCAGCCCACCCGGAAAGCCCTCCATCTGCACGTGGCCCCAGCATGTCTCCCGGCCCACCACACCCGGCAGAGCCTCTGATGTCTACAATTCCGCCCTGCAAGGCTTTGAAATCTCCCCCTATGTGCCGCCCTGCCCTGCCAGGGCTTGTATCTGCCCAGCCCGCCTTCGCAATGGCTTTTATTGATTCTCTGGTCTGCGATCCTGTGCCAGGAACACACTCTTTTTAATGGAGCATTAATTGGGAGGGAAGAGAGAGAAAGCTGTCCCCCTGCTTAACAGGGACTGAAGTCTCCTGTCTTCCCTTCCTTTCTCCCAGGCTGGGATGTGGCGGCAAGGACCCCGGCCTGGCGTCCTGGGCAGGCCCACACTCTTCCTACTGCTGACTCATGGCGTGACCTTGGACCGGTCCCGCTTGGGCCTCAGCCTCCTCGGCTGTAAAATGGGAGGAGACAGCCCCGCTTCTTGGGGGCTGGAGTGAGGATTTAAGAAGAAGGAATAGAAGAGTCTTAGCCCAGTTCTTGGTACCTAGTAGGTGCTCAATAAATCATCAAATTGCTTCTGGCCTCCCAATTCCCAAGACAGCCTCGGTTTGGACCCAGGCAGGCCTTGGACAAGTTACTTTCAGCTTTCTCCTCTGTTAAAAAGGCTCAGTTTCCCCATCTGCAAAAAGAGACAAACAGGCCCCACCTCCTCTGGTTGCCTTAACTGAGACGCTACAGGTAAAAGGCATAGTGCGGTGCCTGGCAGAGAAAGTGCTCAATCAAGGTCCCAGTTACTACCCTCATAGTGACTGTCATGCCTCAGTTTCCTTATCTGGAACAAGGGGCCCCATTCCTCTTGAAGCCTGCTGATTACTAGCTCTATCATGGCAGAGCATGAAACACACCCTTCTAGACACTGGGGTGCCATGAGCCCCATCTTATCCTTGGCTTTGTATTTCTTTTCTATCTGTTTAACTTCTCCTTTCTGTTAATTTTTTTTTTTCTGTCAAAACCTATGAGGTGGGTTCTGCTTCCCTGACTGTGCTCTGATTGACAGAGCCCTCAAAAGGCCCGGCGGCTGGTCAGGTGGAGGTGTTGCCTGGAAGCCAGGGAAAGGAGAGCTTTTTCACAAAGATAACTTCTGTGGCCTGCATTCCTGAGCTCTGAAGTCACCTGTGTCACGCTGTCACAGTTCACCCTCTAAGGGAACAAACATTCTCTTGGCCATTCCCAGGGCTGAGGCCTACCCCCTTCTCCCTGTTCTGTCTCACCCCTGCCCTTCACTCACCAGAAACCTCCACGTATCCGTCCTTGGTCTTCACCATCAGCTCCTCTGGCTTAAAGCTGTGCACGTTAACACACACTTTCCAGGGCTCCCCAGGGAAAGGTGGGGGACTCCTGCCCTCGGCAGGTACCCCAAACCTGGCTGCAGCCGTGGGCCCCCGAGGCACCATGCCTGACCTCAGGGTTCCAGGCCATGCTGGGGAGAATCGAGGCAGGGCCCAGTTGCGCCAAGAGGCGGTCAAGTCGTCCGGGAAGGGGTCCATGCCAAAGTCGTCATCCAGCAGGCGCGAGGGGAGGGATGAGTCTCGGAAGGGGTCCCTGCGCAGACGGCTTGGGAGGTGGCAGGAGAAGGGCATCTGACCATCCGCCATGGCTGCTGAGCTGGAGGGGAAACGGAGGCTCAGAGAGAGGCAGCCACCTGCCCAAGGTCACACGGCAAGGTGATGTGGGTCGGCTGGCCCTCCAAGCTTATTTTTCTGCTTCAGAAAATGCTGAACCATCCACTGCCAAGGATAAGGGGGTGTGTACCCGGCTGGGGTCCCAGCCCCCAAAGGCCACCACCAGTTGGTCCAGCAGAATTCCAGAGGGTCCCTCTCCGCTCTGCCTCACCAGAGATCAGCCAGTCACTGTCCTCCCAGACTGTCCAGGCTCTCAGCCAGAGCCACTGAGATGTCTAGAGAAGAGCCAGGAGCTTAAGAAACCCAGAGACGCAGGCCTAGAAACTTCTTGTTTCTTCTGGGCTGAGAGCCTTCTATTTATTGCTGTTTGGGGCTGGAGGCGGGTTTTGCCCGCGCCTCCTGTCACAGGAGTATTCGGAGGTGATGAACCAGCCCCTGAGAATCCGCTGAGGGAACAGCTGTACTCCCGGGGGGCGGGGAGGGGGCAGGTCCA
>NW_027530357.1:2977408-2995419 GCF_008692635.1 Crocuta crocuta
GATCCGGACACTCTCCTCCCTCGGCTGGGCTCGACTCCGCCCCCTCTCCTCCGCCCCCTCCCTCCCTCCCGGAGCCGCCTCCCGGCTCTCGGTGCAAAGGCCGGCTATTAATAACCCTCTGCCTGCTGAGGGTTCAGGTCACCGTCGGAAATACCTTCCCCAGAGCGTGCTGCGTCCTGCCCTGCTTGGGGACCTGAGGAAGGAGAGGAGCGGGTTGAGAGCCCAGGGGATTTGAAGGCAGGTGGCTCTGGGCCACAGTCCCCACTTAACAACCCACCCTTCGGTGTTCTCTGAGAGCAGTAACATTATTCCCCAGCCACCTGTTGAGCTGTCAGTTTTCCCACCTGTAAAATGGACACGATAGTAGCCACCTCATGGATGTGTCATGAGGAACACTTGAGGCAATCATCCTTAAACATTTAGCAGACTGACACTTTTATATATTCAATTTGGAGTTCTCCATTACATAACGCTTGCTGAATGCTGGGCCCTGTTCTAAGTGCTTTCCAAATATTAACTGGCTTCAACCGCACCACCGGTCCCGGAAAGTAAGCGTGGTGCCGCTGTCCCCATTTTGCAGATGAGGAAACTATCACAGGGAGTGTTAACCAATGGTAGCTTCTACTAGTAGTAATAGTATGACTGTTAATAATGATAATTATTAGAAGGTGCTGTACCCAGGCAGGGTTTCTGGTCTAAAACTGAAAGCCCAGAGAGGACCTGTTTTCTAGACTTCTCTGCCCCACCTAGCTTGGAGAATGAATTTGTAAACTGTCCTTCGACCTAACAGCCCCTTGAGCTTGGGTTCTATCTGTCCCCAGCAACAGGTGGGCAATTTGGGCATGCCCTTCTCCCCCTGGGGGGCTTCAGGGTCTCAGCCCCGCCTTCCTCCTGGGGTGGGGTGTGGTGGGGTGGGGGTGTTGAGGAATTCAGTGAGTCATTGGTTGAGAAATCGTTTTGATGTTCAGCAGTGCCTGCATGAGCCCGTTTGCTAAAAATAATCCTATGGAGAACAGCAGTTACCATCATTTTTGGCCTCCTCTCAAGGACCTGCTTCTGTGGGGAGCACGTGGCCATCATGTTAAACCGTGACAACAACAGGGATGTTCTCACCACCCCCATTTTGCAGGTGAGGAAACAGAGGCACAGACGGTTGGCCCATGCACACAGCGGCAGGGGTGGGGGGCGGGGAACCAGGGCCTGAGCTGAGACCCCCCCTTCCCTCCCCTACTGGCGGAGACAGGGAGGCTGAGGCGCCCCCATCCCCAGTGACTGGGTCCCCACTTGACTCTGGTGAAATCATCAAGCTAGAAGCTTGAGGCTGACGTCATGGCTGGGCACAGAAGCCTCAGAGTGCCTATAATTACAGCAGGGGCGAGGCTGGCTGGCTGGTGGAGCCAGAACGGGGAGAAACACTGCATGACACAGAGAAGAAAGCTGGCCCTGCCTGGGACTGGGGCTGGGGCCAGGGTGAGGTTTCTGAGTGGGTGGCTGGGTCCCCAGCAGTTCGTGTGTGGATCTGAGTGGGTGGAACGCTTAGTGTGTTTATGTGTTTCTTTATGGGTGAGTCTGCTGATGGGTGCATTCTGGAAGACTCCCCGACTCCTTCCTTTCTAGGCCTCCTTTCCACAACCCCACAGAGCCTTCATCTACCTTCTCATTTCAAGGATGCTGCCCGCAGGAGAGGAGGGAGCCTGTGCAGCTAGAAAACAGAAATAGCAATCATTAGCATTTATCCGGCACTTTCCATGCTCCAGGTTCTGTTCTAAGCACTTACAACTTCCATATATTAACTCATGCAATCTGCCCCTATAACCCTATAAGGAAGGGGCTTTTATTATCCCCATTTTACTGCTGAGAAAACCAAGGCTCAGTGAGATTGTATGACTCACCCTTGTCTACGCACCCAGTTAAGTGGCAGAGCTGGGATTTCGAACCTAGGCAGTTTGGCTCTTGACCCCTCTGCTGTCCTCCTGTGTGTAATCACAGTCACGGCTCACATTTCCCGAGCCCTGACCGTGTACCAGGCCACGCGCTCAGCACTTTATTCGTGATCTCACTGGATCCTTGTGATTCAGAGAGGTGAAGCCGCCTGCCGACGGCCACACGGTGGGACTTGGGAACCCCCGGGTCTTGTCAGGTGATCCTCCCACACACCTGCTGCCCTCGGATTCTCACCGCATTTCTGGGTCAGGCTGGCCTTCTGTTTTGGGAAGCTGAGGAGGGAGGTAGCTGGTCATTGTGCTGACCTAGCCTCCTGGGGAGGAGTCAGTAAACCCTAGGCTGTCATCAGCCAGATGAAAACACGGGCCAGGACCAGGAGAAGCCCGGGAGGGGAGGGAGCCTCCAGGCTGGCTCTCGGGGAGGGAAAGACCCTGTGGAGTGTGTGTGTGTGTGTGTGTGTGTGTGTGTGTGTTGGGGCAGGGGTCGGGGGCAATATTAGACCCCGGGTCCCAGAGCAAGTGTTTTCTTGGCCACTTTCCTCTCAGAGCTTTCACATGGGAAGGACCACAGTTAATCCTCAGACAGCCCAGGGGGTGGGTGACATCACCCTGTAGTCCGGAAACAGGGGCCCAGGAAGGAGCAGCAGCTGCCTGAAGCCACACAGGTAGTGGCAGGACAAAGACACAAGTCTGTGCTCTTCCTTTCCAGGGCACAAGACCCCACACTCCCTCCTCTCCTAGGTATTTCCGGGCCCCTGCCCCACCCAGCCTCACCCCCCCCTTAGCCCTAACTCTGTGGGGGGTAGGGGCTGCAGGGGCTGCAGGGAGCGCCCCTATAACTCCCTCAAAGTCACGGCTTTCTGGGCGTCATGTTTGCTTCGTGTCTTCGCTACAGTTACAGGGGCCTGGAGCTGTCGTTTCAGGCGTGGGCGCAGATCCCGGCGGCCTGACATTCACCCAGGCTCCGGGTGGAGGAAGACCCATGAGAGTTCCCGCTGTTGGACAGCCCAGGAGCCCAGCATCTCTGCAGCAAATAGGACAGGTGTATGCTCATATCTTTTTCCATTCCCCGTCTCAGATCCCCGATGGAATTTCCAGCACACTCCACAGGGGCGGGACCCTTGGGTGCCTTGCTCACGGCAGCATCCCCTGTGCCTCGTAGGAGCTCAAAGATCTTGCCAAGCAGGTGGTGTCCTGTTACCAACCCTGTGTCACAGGGTCACGTGGGGCAGACTCTGTGCACAGTAACAGCATTAGAATAGACCTACAATTTCCAGAGTGCTTAGAAGGTGCCAGCACCCAGTGGAATGCTTTCCAGGTGTGCTATTGATTTATTCCTCATCACAGCCCCCCTCCCAGAGGCTCGTGCTATCATCATCTCCATCTAACAGGTGAGGACGCTGAGGTTCAACACAGGAGGGAACTTGTCCCAGGCCTCCTCCAGCTGGTGGGTTCCAAAGCCAGCTGTGTCTGAACTTCAAGCCCAGTGCTCTCTCCTTGGCCAAATGCCCATGCAAAAACAAGATGATTAATAAATAAAATAAATAAACAAGCCACATGGTCCTTCCCTTCCCAAATCAATGTCCTCACAATCCTACACAGCTAATGCTTATTTATTGAGCTCTAGCTTCCTGTTACTATTATGTCCAAAATTCTTTCCAGAATGTTCTGAATAATAGTAAGTCACGATAGCTGCATTTTCTGTTTCATGGAGGAAAGTTTTATTAATTATATGGGAAAGGGAATATACAGAATTAAATAATTAGAGTAAATATAAAGAGGGGGAGAGTATAGAGAAGAACAGAGAAGGGTTAATATATCAAATCGAGTACTCACAACATCCAACCTTCCGGCTGGGGAAGAGCCCCGTTGGAGTCCCGACTGAGGGTCCTGGGCAATGCATCCTCCCCTCAAGGTGAGGGTTGCAACTAACTATTCCCAGCAGGGCAGTATATACACTACCCATGTGTGATCTGTGGTTAGTCATGAAGTTAGCCTAAGTGCAGACCTGAGCAAGCTGGGTTTTTTTCTGTTTCTCTTATCCTATCTCACAGTCTTAGGAGCCTAGGCATGAGCATATGTCTCTTCCCACCCGATCCATTCCAGGGGGCCAGCCTGGTCTGGCTCAAGGAGGTGAGGCAAGTTAATCCCTCTTGGCGTCAGGAAGAGAAGGGCCAATTCTGAGCCCGAGGCCAGATACAGAGCACAAGCCAACTAAATCCCCCATGACTGTGTATGTGCGGCTCTGGGCAGAATGTATGACTGGTCACACAAACAAGTTCACAGAACACAGCTTCCTCTGACCACCTCTACAAGTAAGAATAATAATAATACTTAACATTTTGTAATACTTGTATCTGGCATAAACTGATTTATTTAATCCTTATCCAAATTGCTCTAAGATAAGTATGATTATCGCTGTCCACAGATGACAATATTGAGGCACAGAGAGGTTAAATTACTTGGGCAAGCTCATACAGCTTCTAAGCAGCAGAGCTGATACTCAGATCCAGGCAGTCTGGCGCCAGAGTCTGAGCTCCACACCACCACCTGAGTCTGTAAATAACAGCCCCTGAAACACAACACAGTAATGGTCTCCACCGTTGTTGGAGAACTCTTTTGTCCCAAGCTCCATTAAATGCCCTAATATGCCTTGCTGCTTTCAATCCTTATGACAACCCTATGATGTGGTAGTATATCGTTAGCCCCATTTTATGTTGAAAAGTAAAGGTGCAGAGGCAGATGTGTGCTGATTTCTAAGTCTGTACACTTCGCTGCCCAGTGGGCTGTGCCACATGGTCCCCACTGCATGTCTGGCCAGAGCAAAGGCTGTCCAAACCCTTAAGGGATCCAAAAGACCACAGATCACCAGTCTACCTCTCCCTCCACCTTCTCATCGGGTCTCCTTCTCTGGAAACTTCTTTGGGCCCTTCCAGACTTTCTCAGTAGAACAAGTGACACCAGAAACCCACTGATATTTGGAAGCCTAGTGGCTGCCTGGGACGAGCCATCACAGTGTCAGCCAGAGAGATCCTTTCACCAGCACGAAAGCTTCTCGGGGGCAGGGGCTCAGTGGACTCAGTGGGGGCTCCTCTTAGCTGCATGTGTCCCTGGAAGAAGGGAGTCAGGGGTCACCTGTGGGAGGAGAAGCTCCATGCCACCCATCTTAAATGACAGACATCCTAGCTGAGGGCTCTCAGGGGCTCCTCTACTTATTCCTGGGTCTTTATCAGGGTTTCTGAAATCCCCTTTCATAGCCCGAATGGTTTTTCTGCAGCTAGGGAAATAGCTCAACTTAACCAGGTGTTTTGTTTGATTACTTTGCTTTTTTTCCAAGAAGCAACAGTGTTGGTACTTACTGCTTAAGAAAGACAGTGAAGCCTGGGGGGTAACCCAGCTGTGCTGCTCTGGGCCAGTGCCCTAGCCTCTGTGAACCTCTGCCTTGTCATCTGTAAAAGGGAGGTGTCAAAAGAACCGATAGGTAATTGGGTAGTTGGCATGGATCATGAGGGGGAAATGTCTGGGGAGGTGGGCATGGGCCACATGATGTAGGGCCTTGTGGGCCTCATTTAAGAGTTAGGCTTTGTCCTGAGCATTTTGAGGACCCATGGAACTATTTGAAGAAGGAGAGTGTTATGATGAGATCTGAGTTCTAGGAAAATCACCTGCTACTTGTGGCGAGGGAACTGGGGGACAAAACTCCAGGGAGATTAGAGAAGGGGCTGTTGTAGGGTCCAGGGAAGACGGTGGCTTGGGCTGGGCTGTTGGCTGAGGGTGGACATAATCCCTGATGTATTAAAGAAGCAGAAGCATTTTGGCTGAGGGATTGGACTGGATGAGAGGAGAGGGCGCATCAGATTCCCTGTCTGGTTTTAAGACGTGGACGACCGGTGAGATGGTGATGGCGATCAGTGACCATGTGAGGGGGAGCAGGTGCAGGGGAGTGCGGAGACGCCATTCATTCATTTACTCATGTATTCATTCATCACATAGTTATTAAGTTTTTATGTGCAAAGCACTAACCTAGGGGCTAGATATGAGACACAAGTCTGTGTTCTCACATCTATTGATAAACAAATAGTCAATCAACAATTAAAACAATTTTAGGGGCGCCTGGGTGGCTTAGTTGGTTAAGCGTCCGACTTTCGCTTAGGTCATGATCTCTCGGTTCGTGGGTTTGAGCCTCACGTCGGGCTCTGTGCTGACTGCCAGCTCAGAGCCTGGAGCCTACTTCAGAGTCTGTATCTCCCTCTCTCTCTGACCCTCCCCTGCTCACACTGTCTCTCTCTCTCTCTCTCCTAGAAATAAATAAAAATATTAAAAAAAAAACAATTTTAGATGCTACAAAGTTTCCTGAAGCAAATTAAGACTCCTGGCTACCTTTCTGATCTGATTCCCTGCTGTCATCCACCCTTTGCTCACTGTGCTGGAATCTTGCGGCCTCCTTTCTGTCCTTTGGACAGAAGAGCCACACATATTCCTGTCTGAGGACTTCCCTCCTGCTGTTCCCTATGACACTGTTCCCCCAGATTTCCTCAGGACTGGTCTCTCACTTCATTTGTGTCTCTACTTAAATTTCACCTACTCAGAGAAACCTTCTCCAACCATTTGCTCTAAAGTCATGTTCTCTTTCATCGACTGGTGTTTCTTCATAGCATCGCCTATGAACTGACAGTTATATTTGAGGCCTCGATTGTTGTCTGCCTCCTCCATTAGAACGTAAGCCCCATGGGGCCAAGGATAGAGACTTTGGTCTGACTGTTTAGGGTTGTGTCATTGGCACCTAGGACAGTACCCAGCACATAGCTGGGATTCAGTAAAATTTGGGGCACATGATAGGAAGCAGCACATTCCCTGATGCCATTGTGGTTGGTAAGAGCCATGTAACTAGTTGTGGCCAATGAGTTGTAAGCAGACGTGATATCTGTCACTGTCGGTTCAAAGCATGTGAGTCACCCATGGGAGACCTCGGCTCCATGACGGAAGGACCCTTGGGTGATTTCTCTTCCTTCTGCACTACGGCCACCAACATCACTGATGGGTAGGGTGTCCCAGGTGGCCCACAATGAACATGGCTGACAGGCAAACCCTTGTTCCCTTAAGACTTTGAAATTTTGGATTTGTTTGTTGCTCTATCGTAATGCAGACAATTCCGATGGATCAACTTCTAAATTCTGTCTTTTTGTGGTTGTTGACATTGCTTCAAAAGAACTTCCTCAATGTGAACATCATTCTAATAAACCAGTCTATGTGCTTCTCCACCAGGAGCCCCTTGCTGGGAAGGTGGTAACTACTCCTCTCAGTTTGGGGCCTTTAGGTAGAGTGACTTTGGAGGCACTAATGCAGAGGGGCGGCTCTGAGATCCTTGGAAGGGGGGAGAGCTGGAGAGCCTGTCATCTCGAGGCTCCCCTCTGAGGTCAGAGCAGGAGCTGGTTTGACCAGTTGGTAACCATGATGCCCAGTGACTACTTTGGAAAGTTTGGTTTGGTGTGGTTCTAGGTCTGGGAATGACAGCTCCTGGGAGGGTTTGGCCTGAAAGGGTTCTCACGGTTTGTGCTGGGAGGGGAAGAAGGTTGGAGGGGCTGTCCATAGTGATGGGCAAGGAGCACTATAAACAAGGTACCTCCTTCTGAGCATCGTCTTAGTCTTACCCTGAATATGAATTAGGATTCATTTTAGCTGTGAACCACAGATGCAACAGAGCAAAAGAGAAATTTATTTCTTAATATTAAAGCCCAGAGACACTCTGGGTTTGTTGCTGGCATGGTGCCCCTGTTCTGCAAAGCCCTCAGAGACTAAGACTCTTCTATCTTATTGCTCTGTTTATATGGGTCCAATTCCCAAAGCTACCTCATGGACCAGGGGGCCATTTGAGTGCCAGCCATCATGGCTACATTCCAGCCAGCAAGAAGGAAAAAGGGATGAAGAAGAAGAGAATCATATGACAAATTTCTGTTATAGAAATGTCTGGAAGCTACTGTGCAAAAGTTCTGCCTGCATCTCATTGGCCCAAATTAGTCACATGGCTTTACCTAGCTGCAAGGAATGCTGGGAAATGGAGTCTTTATTCTAGGTGGCTATGAACCTAGTTAAAATTGAGGGGATTTATTACCATGGATCAAAGGGAAGTGACTGTTGGCTGGCAGCTGGAAACTGCCATATTCCAAGAGAGTAAAGAGAGATTTTTCTGAAGCATCCTAAAGGCTTCAAGTTGGGTTCCTCTGAAAAACTAGTAGGGAATATGTACTTCTCTGCACCGAAATGCTGGTATTTTCATTCATTAAAACTTTGCCTATGATTTCAAAGGATTCACAGATTTTCTGAAACCCAAGCATGGGAGGTCATGAAGCCTTAAGCTAGAAATGGGGTTCAAGGTGAAGGGAAAAATACCAAACTCTGTGTGTGTGTGTGTGTGTGTGTGTGTGTGTGTCAACCCCTTTCCATTTGGAAACATGGATATAGTTGATGTGATTGGTGTTGTTTATTTGGGTTTAGATTTGAGAGCAGATTGTCAGAGGGACCCCATGCTACGCCTGGAGAAAGCATTTGACTAGTTTCATTGGCAATGGGTCAAAAAAAAGACAGAAAGAAATACTGCTGTGAGACATCTCGTCACCGGTTTGCCATAGCTATAGGATGTATTAGAGCCAGGAGTCAGAGGCGGTGGAAGCCCTATGGCTGTGAGGAAGTGCCTGAACGGTAACCCATGTCTTTCCTCTAGTAGATTGATGTTAGAATTAATCCGCTTGAGGGACTCCTGGGTGGCTCAGCCAGTTGAGCATCTGACTTCAGCTCTGGTGGAGATCTCACAGTTCATGAGTTCAAGCCCCGCATTGGGTTCACTGCTGTCAGCACAGAGCTTGCTTTGGATCCTCTGTACCCCCTCACCCCAAAATAAATAAATATGAAAGAAATAATTACTCTGATTGAAAAATGTTGATCACATATCAGGGTGGAGATATACCCGAGGAGATCGCCAAATTCTTGGGAGACTCTAGATTATTCTGTGAGGAGATACTCATGGAGGGAGGCAGCTGGGAGTGCCTTTCTTGAGAATTTGGTATTCGAGGTGATGAAAGGTGAGAGGAGAGACTGTTGGAGCTTTGCCAAGGTGACTTGGAACCCTCGCAGAAACTTATCATGAGCTCACCTGTGCAGCTAAGCCTACCCCCACTTTTTTGGTAGCAGTAACTGATACAAACTCAGGCTTTGGGCGAAGTGTATCACCTCTGCCTTACGTGTATCACCTCGGCTAATCTTCATGCCACCCTTATGAGAGTGATACTTTTGGTATCCCCATTGGAAAGATGAGGAGCCTGAGGCTCAGAGAGGTTAAGCCACTTATACACAGATGTACAGCCAGGAAGCAGCAGTCAGGTTCAAACCCAGGTCTTCAGACTCCTAAGTCCTTGCTCTCAGACACTGCCTTTGAAAGACCACCCCGTTCTCTAATCCTAGGGATATACCCGGTCGGTGCTAGATGGATAGTAGGTGCTCACATGTGTCTGCCTCAACCTCCAGCATTCTTCTCTCACATCCAGGGAGGGACACAGCCCCTTGTTGGAAGAATGTGTGCATGAGAGATCCTTAGGGTATCTGTGTGGGACATGCCACCACTTTGCTAGAGTTCTAACCATACTCCCCAACCCCGACCCAAAGTAAAATTCAACCAGCTCAAAAATGCATGGGACTTGGAGGGAAGCAGAGCTGGGAAGCCCAGCAGATTTAATCATTTGACAGCTGGGCACACAGGGGATGAATGAGGCAACAGACAAGTCTTCTGTCCTCTTAGAGATGGGCAATAAACAAGTAAACTAGTTACAGGCAGTCATCGCACTATGGAAGGAATGCCCAGGGTAGGCGGGGGACCAAGAGCCTACTTCTGGCAGGTGGAAGTCATTGCTCTGGTCCTGTGTACACACAATTGCTTCTGCCTGGGATCCCCTTTCCTGAACTCCCTTTCCTGGCCTGACCCACTCTGCCCATTTCCCCAGGCAGTCAGTTTTCCTGTGATGCCTTCCTTGAACCTCCTAAGCTGCTTGAGGTAAGTCCCTTTGGACTTACCCACATCCTGGGGTCCAGCTGTGCCACTTACTAGCTATGTAAGTGGGGACACCAGTCTGTGCCTCAGTTTCTGCATCTGTAAAATCAGCATCAAAATAGTACCTGTCTCTTAAGGAGAGTGTGAGGATGAAATAATGTAAGTAATTTATGTTAGTATATGTGAAGGGCTTGGAATTGTGCTGGGCACACAGTGGGTCTTAGGTAAGTGTTGGGTATTGTTGTTGGTGTTACCATTACCTTTGTGTTGGCTTGTAGCACACCACACCTCCGATACCACACCTGAGCATTTAAGGTGACATTTAAGATGTTATGTAATTCAGTGGTTCCCAATCCTGGCTTCATAGGCCTAGGAAGCCTTTAAAAATACTGCTACCTTGGGGCAGCTGGGTGGCTCAGTAGGTTAAGCATCCAACTCTTGATTTGGGCTCAGGTCATGATCTCACAGTTTGTGGGTTCGAGTCCCCAGGTAAGGCTCTGTGCTGACAGCACAGAGACTGCTTGAGATTCTCTCCCTTCTCTCTCTGTCTCTCTCTAAATAAACATTTTTTAAAACACTGTTACCTGGCACCCACCCTCCTCAATTCTTTTCTTTTCTTTTTTAAGCGTATATTTATTTTTGAGAGAGAGAGAGAGAGAGAGAGAGAGAGAGAGAGAGAGCCAGAGCATGAGCGGAGGAAGGGCAGAGAGAGAGGGAAGCACAGAATCTAAAGCAGGCTCCAGGCTGTGAACTGTCAGCACAGAGCCCAGTGCAGGGCTCAAACCCACGAACCATGAGATCATGACCTGAGCCGAAGTCAGACACTTAACCCACTGAGCCACCCAGGCACCCACCCCAAGCCTGGAGGTGGGTGAGACTCCACTGTGGGTGGCTTTGTAAAGTTCACAGCTCATTCTAATGTGTAGCCAGCATTAAGAACCAAGGGTCTGACCCAATTTCTTTTAACAGGTGAAATAACTAGGACCCAGAGAGGAGCTTGATTTGCTTAGTTCACAAGATTGCTTGGCCCCTGCCTTTTGGGAAGTTGGATTTTCTGATGTGCTCTTGAACCCCTGTGTGTCCTCACGGCCTTCACCATGAGGAGGGGCTGTGTGTGTCCCTGGGATTACAGAAGTTAAAGGTGCTGGCTGCATGCTACCTCGGCCCCAGCCCTGGGCAGCTGCTAATCTGGCCTGAAAGAGAGCCATGCCCGGAAGCAGCTCCAGCAGCCAGGAGGGAGGAGGCTGGGAGGGGGAGGGCTGCCTCTTCAGACCCTTAGCCTAGCCGGAAGAACACCTGATTCCTGTAACTAGGAGCCAGAGCAGGACATAGAAAGGCGAAGGCCTCTTCCGTGAGTCACAGAGGGATGGCTGGCATCACAGGACAGCTTCCTGGCAGGTGCATTTTCCAGAAAAAATAATCAGGAGCCCTTACAGAGGGCTAGCTCTGAGTTATGGGGATCCTGCCTTCAGAGGTAAAGAGGTGCAGCAGAAATGGTCCTGGGGCCCACACCTTGGTTCAAATACCCATTGCCTCAGTGGTACTCCCTCTGTGACTCTCACTTTTTTAAAATGTTTTTAAAATTTATTTCTGAGAGATAGAGAGGGAGACAGCATGAGCAGGGGAGGGTCAGAGAGAGAGGGAGACACAGAGTTTGAAACAGGCTCCAGGCTCTGAGCTAGCTGTCAGCTCAGAGCCCGACCAGGGGCTTGAACCCACGAACCCTGAGATCATGACCTGAGCCGAAGTCGGACGCTTAACCGACTGAGCCACCCAGGCGCTCCGACTCTCGACTTTCTTGCCTGTCAAATGTGGCTAAACAGGGTTGATATGAGAATTCAGTAAGTTAATGCCTGATAAGGCTTGGTGCATGATCATTGATCCATAAAAGGTAATTATTATTATTACTATTACCACTATTATTTATCGATGAAGCCTTGTAAGAGGACACGGGCCTTACCCTCGCCCATCTTGGAAGAAAGAAATCCATGTGTGTGGTGGTGGTGGTATCATGGTGGTTGTGGTAGATAGCAGTGGATTTACTCCAGCGACATTAAGCCCATCCAAATGATTTTCAAGGTAGATTTCAGAGGGGAAAGATACAAGGGGAGGAGACAGTAGGTAACCTATTTTGTTTGCTCTTCCTCCCCTAGCTGGTAACCTAGTCGGGTGTGCGCAGGGCTCTGCTGTAGACAAGGGGCTGTATTCCTGAGGATGGGGAGGACTGTCTGGCCCCTGGGATGATATACATTATCCGTACGTGTGTTTGTCTAACTTGTTTTGCCTTTGCATAGCGTTTGAAAAAAGAATGAGTTAAGGCATATTTTAAAAATCAGGAGATTTTGTCTAAAATTTCGCATTCTCTTGAGAAAAGGGGAGATCTGGCAACGCTGAGCCGAGCTAGCGACCTGGCAATGGGGTCTGGGACTCCCCAGGTCCCCACAGTCCTAACCCTGCAGGCTTCCCTCACCTGCCTGTCCCCACGGGTGTTTTCTTTTTTTTTTTTTTTTAATGTTTTTTATTTTATTTCTAGGAGAGAGAGAGAGAGAGACAGCGTGAGCAGGGAGGGTCAGAGAGAGAGGGAGTCACAGACTGAAACAGGCTCCAGGCTCTGAGCTGGCAGTCAGCACAGAGCCCGACGCGGGGCTTGAACCCACCAACCGCGAGATCATGACCTAAGCGAAAGTCGGACGCTTAACCGACTAAGCCTCCCAGGCGCCCCCCCCACGGGTGTTTTCAACCGCGGCTCTCTATGGCAGGAAACTCGGAAGCTGGACATTTCTGGAGGCCTCTACAGGGCTTTGCAGGAACCCCACTCTTCCCAGTTGGCTACTTATGACTGTCTCCATGAGCCCCACTCCCATAGCTCAGTCTCGGTTTAGGAAATAGTAGTCATGTTCACTAACGTTCACTGAACCCATCCCACACGCGTGATTTTTTTAAAGCCACCATCCATCTAGGTCCCACAGCAGCCCAGGGAGGGAGCTGCCATTGTCTCCACTTTACAGATGAGCAAACCAAGCCCCAATAGGATGCCGTCCTTGCTCAATACCACACAGCTAGTAATGGCAGGGTCTATAGTTGCATCCAGATCTTTGGGCCCCCAAATCTGTGCCCTGCGCTTAACTTCCTCCTGACCATTAATGCCTGGGGGGAAAATACTTCTCCCAATGAGAACTGATGACTCTTTGCATACGCTGAAGTCTCATGGAGCAGAGCCCTGAACAGCCTGGGGTCTGGGGTCAGCCTGCCTGGATCCCGTCATTGACACTGTGACCTTGGGCAAGTGGCTTTACTTTTCGGGGCCTGTTTCTTTCTTTGTAGGAAGGAGAGTCTAATGATGACCTCCTAGGGTTCTAAGACTAAGATACTGCCTGTAAAATGCTTAGGGCAAGGTTTCCCAAGGCACTATGTGAATGCTACTAATGTATATATCAAACCACAGTGCCTCCAGGTTTGTTTGGAAGATTAAAGAAATAAGTTGAGCAATGTGACAATGTGTGCATGCAGCCAATACTGCTTAGGTGTTTTACGTCCCCATCTCCCTGCCACCCCACCTCCCTCCCTACTTCTGACCACCCCCCCCCGNCCATACCATGGAACCTTTTATTATAACAGGGACGTGTTTCGTACAGGCTGAAAAATCAGAAACCCCGGGAAGGTTATGCTTAGCTGTGGACACCAGAAATCAAACAAGCCATGGCCACTGTGTCATTGGTAGAAGACGGGGTCCCAGGATGCTGGAGGACACAGGAGCTTCTCCCCCTCTGATGTGGATGTTCCAGAGGCTGGCTGCTCAGGCTGAGCTGCGCTGGTGGTTGGTCCCCTCATTTGGGGTCTTCGAGATGAGAATTCCAGCCCCCCGTGTGGAGAAATGGGCTTGGAATGCACCAAGCCTTCTGGGCTGGTATAGTGGATCCTGCTACATCCTTGCCCAATGGCTGCTTGAGGGAGCAGCCAGAAACTGGGAGAGAAAAGACCCTGCAGAGTCCTCACAACATGCGCCTGGCAAGAAAGAGCTACCGAGAGAGTGGGACATGCAGCCAGCTGGATCTCAGCTCAAGGGAGTTTAGGCTTACCAACTCCCCTTTACCAGGCCTCAGTTTTCTCATCTGGAAAATGGCAACATGACCTGTGTCCCTGGTTTGTTCAAACAACCATACAAAATGTGTCCTGACACATAAACAGTGGTTAAATCCAGAGAACACTGAAGCCTTCTTCATCTCTCCTTTGATAACTCTGGACGGCTGGGCTTGGAGAGAAGTTCAAGCTGACAGAGAGGGCTTCTTTAACCCAGGCTCTAAGAGTTACATAAGGTGGCAGCACCAGAAGGCCTCCCATTTTTGACTGCAGTAATCAGCTACTACAACCTTACCCTGCAAATGAAGTCCATGCCCTGGTGTTTTATTTCCTTTCTTGGGAGATATCCTTCAACCTATAGTCAGCAGAAGACATACGGACCATACATCTGACAGTTTGGAGCTCATGGCATCAGAGTTAGAACCCCCTCCCTACCAAGAACACTTCAGCCAAATCCCATTTTACAGATGGTAACACTGAGGCCCGAGACCCAGTCCGTTTCATCCAGACAGACACACACAGGCCAGAGAATCACAAAGGAATGCTGTTCCAGTCTCTTTGGCTCAACTCGTTAGAAGATGAGGCATATCTTTTCTTGGCCAGAGGAAAGGAATTACAATTTTGTCTCTCTCTCTCTCTCTCTCTCTTTTTCAAGGAGTTGTGACTTTTTAATACAAGTTGGTTCTTGCACAGGCATTTTATTTCTCAATTAATTTCCATCAAAATGAGGTTTTCCCGGAGATAACCAGTGTTTTAGTTCAATTTGAGCTTAATTTGTATAACTGAAGACTCCATTTCTGCCAATTCCAATTTGCTGGGTGATTCTAGCACTCATTACCTGGGGGACAATGCCCCTGATGCAGACAGCCCCACCCAGAGCTGGTTGATGGACCGATTTCCAATAGCAATTCAGGGGAAGAGGTGGTCCTTCTCCTCTCCCAATACTACTCAATAAATAGGGAATAAATTATTAAATAAGCCATGATCTGATGAGGGGCCCCCATCATGATATTTACAATGCAGAACCCCCCCCAAACCCTCAATAAATATAAAAAACTAAACAACAGCCACAGACAGAGGGGAGAGGCCAAGTCTGTCAGTATCACTGGCTCATGGGTGCAGAAATGACACGGAAGAGGTTGCAGGAGAGCATTGCTTGATGACACTGTATCTAGAAATTCCTCAGCTGGCTGCAGCTGGCTGATGAAGGAGGGAACGCTTTGAGGGAATCCTGGTTTGTTTTTTAATCAAACTTTTCTGTTTAGCTGGAGAGCAAAGCAAGGCAAGACAGATGCTTGTGAGACGATTCTGAATATTCATAGAAAAGAATACAGCAGAAGACATGACGGGAGTGAGACTTTAAAAAGCAAAAAGGCTTTGGAACTTTTAGGAGTACCCAAACGTTGGCTCCCTTCAAGGAAAGCCTTTGGGAAAGAGGATGGTTCTGAGCTAAGGGAATGATGCGGGCTCTCTGAGACTGACACCCTTGTGTCTTTCAAACATCTTAATTTTGTTTTGCTTCTGAAAGACTGGCTTTCCTTCACAAAGAAGGGAAGAAACAGAGATAGGAATGTGGTCAGACCTCGAGGGGGTCTTTGAGTGAGTTAGCTTTTCTTAATTCAATTGAAGGGAATTCACATGCTGCTTTACGTTTTATTCTAATGACTGAGAACCTCCTGAAAATATTTGAGAGTGCTCTCCTTTTTGCTTCTAAGTTCTGGCGAACTCCGTCTTTAGACAATTTGCCAGGCCTCCGGTCAACATCCTGGATTGTATCTCAAATACCCCCCTACTTCTTAGAGGGGGAATCTTTGGCCCAGAGGAACGAAGAGATCTATCCAGGTTCACTCATCCAGAAAGGCTGCAGGCGAGCTATATGTTTCTGGGCTTCAAGTCACATCCCCCAATGCTGGCTTTTAAAATAAGAGCTCACCACCAGCAGATTTCAGTGCATTTATCTCATTCCCTGGAAGCAGAAGGTAATGTGGGCAAAGTAGGCAGAGAAACACAAATGCAGGGGGCTGGGGGCTCAGGTTAAGCAAGGTCACCACTGCCCCAAGAAGCTGTTTACTTTTGGATGCAAAAGAAAGGAAATGTAAAGGCAATTAAAGAAGCACAGTGAGCAAGAGGGAGGGACAGAGGTTTTCCCCCAGGAGGCATTTAAGCAGCCTTCTTGCAAGCCTTCCCCAGGCTGGAGGTACCTCTCGCTTGGGTTGGAGCAGGATAAAGTCACATTGCCAGGGAAACTACCAGGAATGTTGCAAAAGTCTCACCAAATTCAAAGCCAGACCAGAGGAGCTGCCAATTTCAAAGCAGTGAATGGTGACTTTGGAAAGGGGCGGGGGGTGAGGGGTGAGGGGGAGGGTCGCTGGCAAGCAGCAGGAAGACACTGCCAGTTGCCAGTTAGTCAGAAGGGCAGGGCTGCTAAAGAAAAGCCTCTAGATCCTGGCTTGACGTGCCCCTCCATGACCTTCTTGGGGGAACTTTCCGCTGTTCCTTTCATCTTGTTTTTTTTTTTTTTCCGTTCCCTAATTTCTGAAATAGCTTTGTGCTCTTCCCTGCAAGAGATCACAGCAAAAAGCTTCTGCTTTGGGGCTGTGTACCTCTCCTAGGCATCACTCCAGGAAGTGGTATGTGGCCTGAAGAAGGGAGAGAGCAGCCTGGATGGGGAGAAATCAGCTACAAAGGAAGCAGAAGAATGTGCAATTCGCATGTGACTGACCAGGATGCTCAGGGAAGCTTCCGGAGTGATCCTGCACACTGCTGTATGCCCTGGAGTAAGGGTGAGACCCCATGTGCATCTTCTCTCCCCTCACTCAGCCCAGTTCTTGCCCTGTCGTCTCCTGGTCCACTCAAAGTTCAATCCCAGTGCAAAGCCAGACACCAGTGCAGCCACCATGGCCCCCCAAATGCAAGGCGGCTACTTCAGGATGATGTAATGACGAAGAAGCCTCCTTGGTGGGGCAAGATACAGTGCATCTGTCTCCCAGCGGGTGCCTGCCTAAAGCACTCACACCCGCGATTTCGACTCTGCACGTTTTGCCTTAGCTAGCTTATGCTAACTTTAGACTCCAACCCCCACGTGAGCTGTGACTCCACTGTATCATTTCAGGGCTTTAGCTCACAAGCCTCCTGGCTGTCTTCATCTTCCTGATACCTCAGTGAGGCAGCTGGTGGGCAGGGAGCTGGGGAGCAAGCCTGAACCTCAATGACACAACGAACCTTAGGTCTGAGGTGCCCCCCCCTCCCCAGGCCAATTCCAGGGTGCCTGGACTTAGAGCTCTGCGGGTCTCACCTGCAAAGCCCACATCCCCAGCCACATCCAGCCTCTCAGATCTCATCCTTGAAGACACAAGAGAAAAAAGAGAGATGCACAATAAAAATTTAGAAGCCANACACACACACACACACACCTCCATATAAATAAATAAATAAATAGTTGAATACTGCTAATGGCAACCAAGGGAGAGAGAGAGAGAGATCATCACATAAATAAATAAATAAATAAACATAAATAAATAAATAACAGGCTTGCTAGGAGCCCCAGGCAAAATGGTCCCCTAGAGTTGTCTGAAGGCAGTCTGATGGGAGGCTCCCAGGCCTCTCGCACTGCTGTCCTGCTAAGGAGGGTCCGTGGCTCTAGACGTTCCGCGGCTCGGAGAAGACTTTGTCTCCAGGATGGGAGACTGGAGCCCAGGCTGGGTTCCCAGGCAGGGAAGAGGGTTATTTACAGTTGCTGTACATGCCCTCCCAGGGCACCTGCCATCCGGCCTTCTGTGGTGACAGCATTGGCATCTGTCAGTCTTGGTGGGCGGGGCCCAGGGCTGGGCCAGAGGGCGTCGTGGGAAGGCCAGGTCGCCCCGTGCTGTCTGGGCCACCTCTCGCTGCTCTCTGGGTGGAGGAAAGACTTGCAGGAGTATGCAGGGCAGTGTCTGGCCCCACGGGCT
>NW_027530357.1:2995464-3040664 GCF_008692635.1 Crocuta crocuta
AGTGGGGATTTTTTTCCAAATGTTTTCCCTGGGGTGTGAAGGATGAAGAGTGTATGGTCCCTGCTTCCCCACAGCTCGCTCCCCAGTATCCAGAGCTAGGGGACTGCCCTCCTCACTGTCTCCCTCCATGCCCTGCTGCTGTTGCCATTGCAAACTTGACATTCACCCACAAGGCTCCGGAAAGCCTGTCAGCTGGTGAGGGGGGTGCCCAGGAGTTTATTTTAAGGATCTTCTCCCTCACACCCCTGTTCTTAGTGCCTTCTGTGGGCGAAGCAGCTGGTGGTGTTTGCGTGTCAGAGATCAGCTTACCCATGCTGCCCAGCCCTGGGTAGGGGAAAGGCAGGGTGAGGGCATGAATAACAGTGGGGCTTGGGCTGACAGGAGGCCTCGGAAGCTATGGAGAACCCAAGCCCCCGTCCCCCCAGACTCTCTGGATTTGGGTCTTTCCGCCCAAACCTGAGCTACTATGCCCCCCTCCCCCCATCCCAGCAAAACTCCTGAGAGGCAAAGGGGGTGGCTTAGGCTGAGGGTGGGTGAGTGGATGGCTCAGCCGCATTGGGTGGGATCCGGGGTGTGGCAGTCTGGGCAGTGGGGAGGGGACAGGCGGGCTCCAGCTGGAGTCTAAGGCCAGACTGGCTGGCGCTGGGGACTGGCGNTTGGTGCCAGCCAGTGGGGGCTGAGGCAGATTTGGGATGTGGGGCTGCAGAGCAAGCTGTCCTGACTGTCCACTGTGTCTTTTCTCGGTGAGGTTCGGGGGCTAAAGGCTGCCTAAGCCACGTGCTGGTCTCTCCGTTGCTAGAATCGACTGGACTCCTTTTCCTGACCGTGCCAAGACACTGGGAGCAGCCGAATGACACTTGCCCGTTGCTTCTACAGGCACAAGCAGAGAACCCATGTCCTGTCTCCTGACACTTCCTATCAACGGAAACGTCCAGGTCCCCTACTCAGGTCCCCTTCGATCCCCCTCAAATAGCCTTCGAGCCTTTGCTTGGGCCTGTATCGGGAGGTGAAAGGCTGGACACCCTCTCCTGGGCCTCACTGCTCTTGGTTTCCGCTCATCCCCTCCCACCCCGAGAGGGTCCACACACGTGTAGCCATGACCGGGGGGGAGACTGAGGGCAGGTGTGATGACTGACTACTTGCCTCGCAGACACATCCTGCGAGCAGTGGGTTAGCAAAACTGTTTTTCCTGGCCAGGCCCAAACCTTTGGGTCCTGAACCCATTGCTTCTTACACAACCTGGAGGGTTTTTGTGCCAACAGTGGATGGTTCTCTCCATATGCCCAGGCCTGAGTTGAGCCCCTGGGTGGTGCTGGTGGGGGCTCCTAGCAGCTTCACACAGAGGCCGAAGCCCCCCGGTACCTTCGTTTCCTCCTCCCAGGAGAGCAGGAAGGACAGGGTCCAGGAGCCCTCAATGTCTGTCACCAAGGAGAAGGCAGGGAGGGCAGGGAGAGGGGGAGGCCGGCAGAGGGAAAGGGGCCCTCCCCCAGGCAGCTGGCTCAAGGGCGGACCCTTGTTCAGCGCCTCGTGCTGGAGTAGCTGCCTGCTGAGCTGTAGCTCTGGCTCCGGCTCCGGGAGCCCGGGCTGGGGCTGCGGGAGCCTGAGCTGCTGCTAGTGGGGGTCCTGCTGCGGCTGCGGCTGCGGCTGCGGCTCCGGCTGCGGCTGCGACTGCGACTCCGGGTCCGGCTGCGGCTGCGGCTGCGACTGCGACTGCGGCTGCGGCTCCGGGAATAGCTGCGGCTGGCGGAGCGGCCGCTGCTGCTGCTGTACCAGGAGGAGGTGCTGCTGAGGCTGCTGGACGAAGAGGGGCTGGGCCGGTAGTAGGGGATGGGGCGCTTCCGGGCACTGCGGAGACCAGAAGGAGCTCGCTTGAGGGCCAGACCCCGCCCAGCCTCGACCCTGACCGCGCCTGCCCGGTCCCTGGGGGAGAGCGGGGTAGCCCAACACTTCCCAGGCCCTTAAGGGGAAAAACACTCTTTTTAGGCTCCTCTCGCCGTCCTGAGACCGTCCGGGGTAAGGTCTCAGCCCTAGCGCTGGTGTCTGGAGGAGTGATAACCTCACTTTTTAACAAAGCAAGCCTGGGGCTCAGATCCTCCAGCTGGCGACGGAATCTACGTCTAGACTTTAATTGCAGTTTTGTTTTGCTATTTTTACTTTGACTAGAACCTTCTATTTATGCTAAGAGAGGCTGATGTTCCATTTACTATAGTATACTGTGCTGTATTGCTTTTGAATTAGACCTGTCTGGACCTCTAAGCAAGGGCCTATCTATTTAAAAAAAATTTAAGGAAACAATAGTACACTTCCTTTTTTTAAATATATTTTTTTAATGTTCTATTTATTTCTAGGAGAGAGAGAGAGAGAGAGAGCGTGAGCAGGGGAGGGTCAGAGAGAGAGGGAGTCACAGACTCTGAAACAGGCTCCAGGCTCTGAGCTGGCAGTCAGCACAGAGCCCGACGCGGGGCTCGAACCCACGAACCGCGAGATCATGACCTAAGCGAAAGTCGGACGCTTAACCGACTAAGCCACCCAGGCGCCCCCAATAGTACACTTCCTAAACAGACAAATCGAAAGATGCTGCTGGGTGACTGAAGTTTGGGAAACACTGAATGGGTTCATCAAGATGGACTATTTGAGTTGACTAAGGAAACAAGAGAGCCTGTTAGGAATGACATTTTGTCTTCCTCCAAGTCAACCTCAAGGCCGCCTTTGGTCAAGGCAGTGGGTCCAGGACTCCCTGTGTGCCAGGGTGATCTGTGGGGTATCTGAGAAGGTGATGCCATCACCCCCATCTAATTGTTTGGGGCGCAAGTTCTTTTCCTCCTCCAGGTCATCCCTAGGGAGGAGGAACCAGGCAGATGTGTCTGCCCCGAAGCCCCACTCCTGCCGGTCTCTGGAAGGAGTAGCTGGCCCTTGAAGGAAGAGCCCAAGCCATCGCCAGGAGCCAATTTTAGGGCAGCACTCAGCCATCCTTCCAGCTTTCAAGGCCTGAGAAATTTGGGTCCTCTCAGACCTCAGGCTTCTCTTCTATGGGTTTTCTCTGCGAAGAGCTTACCAGTTACAGAAACCTTATCCACGCAGTCTTGACCATGCAATCCATGACAATGGCACACCTCAGGTTCTAGTGTTCTGCATTTCAGTTTACAAAGTGTGTTCACACCTCTGTGCCCCCTTTCATTTCATTTTCATGATACTCCCGGGAATTAGTATTTCAGGGGTGAGAACGTTTGGAAAGTGAAGAGACTTTCCCAGCTCATCTGGAAAGTGGCACAGCCAAGAAGGCACTCCACATTCATGCTCTCCCCCTCTAAGTCCCTTTGGTTACCCAGACGACCCTTTTGCCCTCTCCCCAGTTGGTGCAGGGTACGATCAGGGTCTACTAAAGCCTGGCATGTAGGTCTCAGGGTGATCGGTCTCCACCGGCTGACTCCACCCCCAGGCATTGGCCCCGCCGCACTGCTTCGGCCCGCATTGGCCGCCACGTCCCCGCGCTACGCCCCCTGGCTCCGCCGACCCTGGCCACACCCCCTCGGCCCGCCGGATTCCGCAGGCTGGCCCCGCCGCTGTCCCAGGCACCCACCCGGGCCCCTCCTTTAGGGTCCCGCAAAGTGTGTCTGAGCTCCCACAATCCTGAATTCCAGCTCCAAGCGGATACGGGGAGAGGCCCAACGGTAGGAGGGGTGGGACTGAGGGTGAAGGTGGGCACCCCGGCGCTCCTGGCCTCACCTGGTTATCCTCCGCGCCTCCAGGTGGCTCGGGGAGTCTCTCCGGCGCTTCCGCATGGGCGAGTAGGACCGCCTTCTCCGGCGCGCCCGCTCGCGCTCGCGCTGCTGCGAGTCCTTCTCGTTGTACTTGGGGTCCCGCTCCCTGAAGGGGTGCGGGGGTTATTGGGACTGGCTTTCCCGCGTGAACGCGTGGGACAAGGGCACTCACTGCCTCCCACCTGTGCCCTTCACCCCACTGGGGGAGGTGGCGGCTTCCTCCCCGGGCCCCAGGGGGCTGTGGGTGCGTACTGTGGGGGTAAGGTTGGGCGTGCGCAGGGGTGTCAGCCTTCGAGGGTGGGCATTACAGGGGCGCCGCTGCTGTGGGGGTGAGGACGTGAACGTCAAGAGGGCTGCGGTGCAGGCGTAAGAGCTGGGGGCCCTGAATACGGGGAAGGGTAGGATGAGGTGTGTGAAGAGGCTGGGGTGTGGCTGGCGGTACATCATAGCGGGGACGTTAGGGCCCCCAAACATCCCCTCCAGCGAAGACGAAAGACACTCCGAGGTTGCTGGGTCGTCTTCCCATCCCTACCGGTGCAACGCCAGACTAAGGGGGACCAGGGGCAAGGTTGGGCGACGCTCCCGGGAGGTGAGCGGGGGGGCGGGCCCTGCGCCTGGGGGCGGGGCCTGTGCCTGTGGGCGGGCCCTGCACCTGTGGGCGGGCCCTGTGCCTGGCGGCGGGGCCTGCACCTGCGGGCGGGCCCTGCGCCTGAGGGCGGGCCCTGTGCCTGGGGGCGGGGCCTGCGCCTGGGGGCGGGGCATGTACCTGCTCGGGCTGTACCGCGAGTAGCTGGGGCTGCGGCGCGATCGAGAGCTTCTGCTGGGGGGGCTCCTCTTGCCAGACTTGGAGGAATAGCTGGAAGAGCGCGAGTAGGACCTGCGGGAGAGTAAACAGTTCCCGAGGGGCCTGCTGGGCTTCCCCGGGGCTGTCCCGGAAGTGCAGGCGTTTATTCAGCTGGTCCTCAGGGGGTGACCGTTTTCTTTCCGGACGCCAGGCCTCGGAACCTGGCCCTTTCTAGAGAATGAAGTTCCCTCGCATTTGGGCAATCAGTCACAATATTGACCACTTCCTCTGATTGGATGCTTACTATCTAAGGCTTAATAGCTGTGTGACCTTGGGCAGGTGATTTCACTTCTCCGGGCCTCTGTTTTCTCATTTATAAAATGGGGGGGTAAATAATCCTACTTAACCCTGTAGAGTTGTAAGTGAAATGAGTAAATTAGAGTAAATCACATACTGCACAGAGCCAGCACACAGAAAGTGTTAGCATGTGTCAGACACTGAACTAATGCTCTTTGCGCATTCTCTCAATCCTCAACATATCCTAGGGTTAGGATATGCCTCGGGAAACCGAGGCATGAGAGGTTAACGTTTTCATTTTGCGGATGAGGAAACCGAGCCTTGGAGAGGTTATCTGAGGCCAAGGCCACCAGCTAGGAATGGGAACACTGGGCATTCAAAGTCAGATCCGTCTGACTCCTTTCACTGGTGGGTCAAAGGATATACCCCATTACCTTAACTAGCTCCCTAAGCACGAAACGCGTTGCAGAACAGAGGTCAAAACTGCGCTCACCTTTTTCCAGAGGAGGTGGATCGGCTTCGGGTGTACCTGGGGGAGGCCCTGGGGTTTGGGGATCGGGAAGAGTGGCTGGAAGAGCGGGTGCTGGCATAGGAGGGGCTGCGGGAGCACCCTCTCATGGGGGAGCTCCGGGCTGTGGCTGGGACCAAACCAGACTTCTTCACCTCTGCGCATTCCAGACATGGCGACTGAAGTCCTCTGCAGATGTGGGAAGAACACCTGTTAGCACGGGCCTGACCTCTCGTCTGGAGGCATCTCGAGGTAACGCTCCTCTCCCTACCTTTGCCCTGGCTGGGGTGCCCTCAGAAACCCCTTTCCACCTATTCCCATCTTACTACCTCTGGAAAGACTTTCCAGGCCACAGATGGTAGAGGAATAGGGATAGAGGGGGATGCATTCCACAGGGGGCACTTCAGAGTATTTTAAGTCAGTGGGCATGGGCAAATTGGTAAATGACATCAATTCACATAGGGAGAGATTTATTCCCTTTTGAATCTCTTTCAGCCTATTTGATTACATTAATGAGAGACCCCAGGTTGGGTACTAGTGGGCTTTCCACCATCTCTGAAACACTGGCAGTCTCCCAGGCCTGGTGCTCAAGAGCCTTGGGCAGGCAACTGTTACTAACAAGAATTAAATCCACTGTCTTTATGTATTTTCATATAAAAAGCATGTATTTTTTCAGGTGCTTTCTATTTAGGATGAGTGCTATAGATTTTCTATGTAAGACAGTAGTATAAGTTTCCTTACATAAAAAAGTGAGTTTATTAAGGTAAATAAGAGTCCCAGTAGTACAGGGATATGATTAAAATTAAGCAGGTGCCATGTAGGTGATTTAAGTTTGGGAAACTTGGGTGTAGCCCATTTGGCAGATGGGGGAATTGAGACCCAAAGAAGAATGATGGATTGTTCAAAATCACCCAGTGGCAGGGTCCTGTCTTCTGTATTTCCACCCTGTCTAGAGCCATGTAAAGCTCCTGTTGGATTCTCAGTAAGGGCATGTTCATTTGGCTTGGGCCAAGAGTCAAGTTCAAATCACATTAATAGAGTTTCCAGGCTTGTCCAGCCCCTGCTCACACATCCAATCTCAGTTCTTGGCATTTTCCTCACTTGACTCCAGCCATAATGGACTACTTGTTCTTCCTGGACTATCCCTGGTTCCTTCCCTGTCTCCAGGCCTCAGAACATTCACACTGCCTGGAACCTTCCTTCTTCCCCTCCTCACCTGACAACAATAACTACTCATGGTTCAGGTTTTAGTTTGACCTCACATTTTCTGGGAAGCCTCTTTTGACATCCCCCTAAGTCTAGTTGGGTGACCTCCAATGTGTTGCCACAGCCCCCAGCCCCTTGGCTTCCCTGCTCCCCCCCCCNGTCACTGAGCTTGAGGGAGAGGACTCATGTCTCTGGATACTGTATCCCAGCACCTTGGACAGAGCCTGATTCATCTGTCCTAGGTCATGAATAAATAGTTGTGAAGTAAACATTTGAGCCTCTTAGTGTCCTGGGTGCTAAACAAGCATCACCTTTTATGATCCTCCCAACAACTGGCACTATTCTCTTCAGAAGGGCTAATTACTTCCTCACTCAGAGTCTCAAACCCTCATCTATCCAGCTCCAAAGCCCATGCCCCCTCCACTTCATCAGTCTCCTACCTTCACCGTTGAAGGTTCCCTTGATTTAGAGCCAATGATACTCTTCCATTCAGCCCTCTGTTCATTGCTGATATGACATACATAGCCATGACTTTAGAGATCATTTATATTTCAAAATGAAAGGCTGGGTCTAAATTATTTAATTTGGGTGTCCACATAGATCCAATTAAACAGGTAACTGCTAGATGGCTCTCAGGCTTTAGCCTTAGTTCTATGACAGTTATGTGTTTGAGTCTGGGTGCTGGGCCTTATTAACTGAGTTTCTTAACTACTCTGAGTCTCAGTTTCCCCATCAGCTAAAAAAAGGTCTATAATAATGCCTGTGCCATTAAGGTTCAATGAGAAATCAAGGAAGATTGTCCATGGCAACACTTCGCATGGCACCTAGCATATAATTAGGGCTCCACAAATGTTAGCAGCCATTATTATTATTGTGATTGTTATTGCCATTCTGTTTTCTTCTGCCCTGAAGTATATACGTAGACACCTGTCCTTCATCTCATCTGGGGACATCACTGCCTGTTCTTGGAGACATTTGACATTTGTTCTGACCCAGTCCTGGCTCCCAGGCAGGCTTGGGTGTGAACTGAGGCCAGAGATGTCCTGGGGCAGGCAAACGAAAGGCTATGTGTGGATTCCAACTTGTCTGTCCAGGACTGAAGTGGGCTCTGTGCTGGGGAAAAAGGTTGTTCGGTCCTTGAAGAAGCCATTAACGGCTTCATGGCTACGGCTTTGGCTATCATTCTGAAATCTTGGCCACTTTGAACAAAAGCAGACTCCCACCCCCAGAAGAAAGAAGACCCCACTGTTAGCATGGCAGAATATACTCGCAAATCTTTTCCACCCCTCCTGCATCTCTGCATCCGCCCCATCAATTATATGCTCCTGAGGAAAGGGACCTGCCATTTTCGTATCTCCAGCACCAAGCTGAGTGGCTGGCATACAGGAGGTGCCTGAAAACTAGGAGAGGGATTAAGTAACTGAATGAATGATACAGAGTAAATGATCAGCAATTTTTACTAGCTATTATTGTGACATTATCCTCAGTGATTAGCATTTTGCTGTGATTTCTTGAATGAGAGAGGGGGTAATGAACTAGAATTACAGCTGGCTCATAAGCAACTGCATGGAAGGGTTTTCTGCAGAAAAACTGCATCTAGGAAGTGTATTAAGACACACGTGTGCACACAAACACATAAACTGCACACATGTACACACACATACACGCTGCAGGTATATGGGAACCCTCTGTACTTTCCACACCCACAACCTCCCCCGCCATTCAACAGCCCACACCAGAGTGATACATTTGTTACAATCTGTGAACCTCCGCTGACATCATTATCCCCCAGAGTTCAGAGTTTATATTAGGGTTCACTCTTGTGAACTCAGTGGGTTTTGACAAATGTAAAATATGTTTCCACCACTGCAACGTCACACAGAATCTGTGTTCCACCTGTTCATCCCTCTCTACCCTGTAACCGCCCCCCCCCCACTAATCTGTTTACTATTTTCATAGTTTTGCCTTTTCCAGAATGTCAGATAGTTGGAATCATACAGTTCGTAGCCTTTTTAGATTGGCTTCTTTCACTCAGTGTTACACGTTTCAGGTTCCTCCCTGTCTTTTCATGCCTTGATAGCTCATTTCTTTTTAGTGCTGAATAATATTCCACTGCCTGGATGGACCACAGTTTGTGTATCTCTTCACCTACTGAAAGATGTCTCAGTTGATTGCAAGTTTGGGCCATTATGAATAAAGCTGCTACAGACATCCGAGACCAGGAGTTTCTGTTGCCGCAAATTTTCAATGCACTTGAACGTTTTTAAATGACAGTTGACTTTCAATGGGTTTAATGTTAGACTTTCTCCTGAGATTAATGGTAAAACTGACATTTGCTTTTGCCTGCCCAGCCTCTGTCCCTCTTTAAAAAATTTTTTTTAGGGGCGCCTGGGTGGCNGGTTTTTAAAAAATATTTTTTTTTTTGAGAGAGAGTGCAAGAGAGCGAGCTGGGGAGGGGCAGAGAGAAGGAACAGGATTGGAAGCAGGCTCCATGCTGTCATTGCAGAGGCTTATGCAGGGCTCAAACTCATGAACCATAAGATCATGACCTGAGCTAAACTGAGCCAAAGTTGGAGGTTTAACTGAATGAGCCACCCAGATGTACTTGCCTCTGTCCCTCCTGTTATCAGGACCCTGACTTTTCCTTCAGAGAACCAGACCTCCCCCTGTAAGGGTCCCCTCCCTAAGGAAAATAAAAACAAAAAACCCTCAAGGCAACCTGGCTATACGCGTATATGACAACATCCCTCACCACCTTGTAACATGAGGCCACTGAATCAGACTGCGTGTTTATGTGTTACCATATATGGGAGACAAAGAAGTAGAAAATATATTTTAAAAACTACGCCATGTGGCACTTAGGACTCAGTTCTTTGGGTACAAACCCAACTGAGCGGTGCCAGCAGGAATAAAGTTGCTTCCTGGAAAGAAAAGCCTTGGTGTCACGATTCTCTGTGTGGGAATCCTGCTACACCCCAAGTTTCTTGTATGTGGGGAGACCACTCATTAGCCCTGATGGTAGCGTGTGACAAATTCATGCCAAAAGCACAGCATCTCCTGGGCCGGAGTGATTGGTCCGAGGGTGGGCAAATGACCCAAGATGGGCCAAGCAGAAACAATGAGAATCTGCCCTGGTATTTTGCTGACATTTTTGGGAAAGGCAGTTCTGCTTCCATTGGCTGGCTAAACTGATAGAACGGTTGGCATATGTGCCCATCCTTGGGAGGGTCTGCTTGAGAATGAAGCCAATAGAGAGGGAAGCAGAGCTCAGAGATGTAATGGGAAAGACAGATTCTCAATGACATACTTTCCAGCCCCTGGATCAGCTGTACCTGAAGCTGATATTCTTGGATGTATATATTTTTAATTATGCCCGTTTGAGTTTTCTCTCTCTTGCAAATCAAAGACTCCTGGGTTAGGAGTGGGGAGTGGGTCGGTAGAGGGCTAAGGTAAGAGACTGGAGCTAAGGCAGGACCCCCCCCCTGCTCCTTGCCCCCCCCAACCACAGCCTAGGTGCACTAACCTTGACTCTCTGCCCCTGCTGGTGGGGGAGAGATTCTCCAAAGTGGCCCCCTTGTTCTGGGGTGAGGAGGTGGTGAAGGAGTTCCCTGAATCAGAGGTGTTGCCACAGTTGAGTTCTCGGCTCTTGTTCAGGCCCCCACTGGGGCTCCCCTTCTCTTGACCCCGTGACCTGGCTGAGCTGATTTGCGTGGAGGGTGGCGAGGAGGTGTCATTGCCTGAGTCATACTCCTGGGAGCGGCCTCGGGAGGTGGTGAGCGGGCTGGCTGTTTTGGTAAAGAGGTCAGCTGCAGACCCCGACCCAGTGATCTGAAAGCAAAAACACCCGTTGGACACTGCTGATTGCTGGGCCTGTGCTCTGTGTCTAAATAACCAAGAAATGTTTACCGTCATGATGCACTGTAACGAAAGGAAAGAGAGAGAGAAGAGGAAAGAAGAGACGCCAAAAAACAAAAGCACAAATTCCTGAAAGAATACCACAGAAAGGAGATATTTTTTTTTTACCCCCTGCTAGAATAACTGGAAGATTTAGGTATCATGCAGAGAAAAGCATGCGGTCCAGATTAAACAAAAGATAAAGGAAATTATACAAAATTTAATTTCTAATGAATTAACTCAAACAAAACACAACTCAATCGAAAAGGGGGGGTGTATAAACACCCTTAACCTAAAACAATAATAAAAATAAAGGAAGGGGGGAGGGGCAAAGAAATGGGGCAATGGACATGGAAAACATATATCTTGGAACTTAAAAAAAAAAAAGATAAAGCCAAAATTTTAAACTTCAACCAAATCCTCAACGAATTTGACCTTTTTTTTTTTTTTTTTAAAGAAAAAAGTTCCCTGAATAGAACCCTAAACAAATATTGCATGGGGAAAAGAAATGAAATAAAGAGAGTTTTTTTTAAAAATATAAAGTCAAGGTCACAAAATGACATTTTAGTAGTTTTCAACTAAAGGGGAAAAGAAAGGGGGACAAAAAAAATGGAAGTCAAATAGTCTGACTGAAAACAAATGAAAAAAAAGCTCTCTACGATTATTTGTGTGTGTCCTTTTCCCCCTGGAGAAGGTAGCTAAGGCTCTCGAGTGGCTTCTAATAAATTCTCTCATGTCTTTGCGGATTATATCCACTTACCAAGCAAGAGTTCCTCCTTTAGTAGGTAGGTAAGGTGTAAGAGAAAGGGAAGAGCGGGCAACGTGAGTCCATCATTAGAGTCGAAAATGACAAGAAAAAACACACACCTTTCTGCACACCCTCACACTTGGCCCTCAGCTTTGAGTTTTGGTTTTTCAGTGTTCCTAACAGGTGAGGCATCAGATCTGTTTGGTTTTTCTCAGCAAGGGGACCTCAAGGCCATCAACACTAACCTCAGCAGTCCCTTAGTGCCCAAGTTGGATCAAGAAACCCTTGCTGGAAATGCAGTAGGGGCCAGAGCTTGCCTCTGTCCGGGGGATCAAGGTCGCGAGGGTGTGCTTGTGGCAAAGGGCTTTGGGAGGGGCTTGGACATTTGGATTTGGGGTGAATGGGGATGAGGAGGGTTTCCCAGAGTGCTGTTTGGGTCAGAATTGGGACAGATAAAGGAGGAAAGGAGGTTGGACCGGCCCTTGGGAAAGCAATGGTGTATGTGTTTAGAAGCACAGGGGACGGTTTCCTTAAAAGGTTTAGACCAGTGTCACAGCTGTGATTGACACAGTGGGTTTGGTCTGGCCCCTGCTGGCACTATTGCTTATTTGGCTGTGGGCGAGAGGAACGTTTGCCCTGTACCTCCTCCAGCCATAACTGTCCTCATGGGGCAGGAAATCAGGAGGGCACTACCTGAAAACCACTTCCCCGGAGACCACTTCATGGGTCCCGAGATCCCAGAACTCTGTTTAAATGGCCCCTGGGCCCCCTTCCAAGGTGTCTGCAGGCTCATCCATGGATCTATTCTCCGGGGGACATACCATGCTTTAGGTGTGCACACCCTTAGGTCCAAGGGTGACTATTTGGACAGAGCTTAGATGTTCAGGCTGAGGCGCCCATGTGCATGTGTGGGAGGCCCATCACCGTGTTGGTTGGTGTAAGAGGTGGGAGGAGAAAGGGAGAGACCAGGGCATTGCGGCAGGTACACCGCCCCCACCCCCCACTGCCATGTCGCGGCCAGCCACTCTGAGGGGTCTGAGGTTCTAAATTCCAACCTGACTTTCCAGATCATTTTGAAGGTATGTTTGCCAAGACAGGAGAACATATTTTGTTTAGGTTTGCTGGCTTGACTTCATAAACATTTAGACATAGAGTATGTAGGCCTCCTTCTATACTCTTGTCCTGGGGCCCACAAATATCAGTGAGGCCTCACTGTCAAGAGCCTGCTTCCCCCCACCCCTCATTCCAGGCACCTTGGGCCTAAAAGGAGTGGGACTTTTGGGCTTTCTTAAAGGACCTTTTGTGCCTTCTTAGCAATTGGTCAGGAGGGTGAGACATAGAGACACCAGAACTGTGAGAATCACAGCAAACCCTGGCAGCTCAGGATGTCAGCATCTAGACTGCGGAGGCGGAACTTTCTTTGTGGCTTCTCCTAGGAGAAGAGGCTTTGCACACAGACAAGGTGATGGTCCAGCTTTACCAAGTTCTCCCCAGCACAGCCTCTGCTTTGTCTGGTGAGCTTTGCTTTGGGACAAGGGACCTCAAAATGTCGCTCAAGTGGAGTTTTGTTGAATGAGAGACTTTAAGAAGAACGTAAAGGCCCTATTCTCATTCAGCTTCCCCCTTTTGTCTTCCCATTTGTAGTTATGGATGCTGTATCTTTCCCACCTCTGGGAGTTCAGTGGCAACATAGGCATTTCTACCATCTCTGTCAGGAATGAGAAAACTTCATGGGATCTGATGGGCTCTCAGACTGGAGCCTGGTCCCAGGATGGATGCAGAGAATCAGGCAAGCCCTTTCTGGGGAGAATGAAGCTATACAATAACTCAATGAAGGGGCCTGTGAGTATAATAGCTTCCATTATCTATCCATTGTAACTGGCTTGTCCCCTGGGGCATCCAGGCTGGCCTTCCTCTCCCCAGGTACTTGTTCCCAGCCCTGACTACCACTTTCAAAGCATCTGCCCTGGTGCATCATGGGTCCCCAATGGGCAACTATTTCCTGAGTGTGAGGCCCCTCCAGGCCAGTGGATACAGAAGGGGATGTTGCCCTGTTTGCCTTCTCAACCCCATGCTCTGAGCTCACAGAGACACTTACAGCATGTCTCCACCCGACCATGACTATTATCCACATGTAACTTGTGCAATTAAAACTGAGAACTGTATAAGGCATCATGCTTTTCCATTCTCTCCAGAAAACAGAGATAAAGGTCCTCTGAAATGTTCTCATTGGGTTGACTCTGGTGCCTGAAAATACCAACATCTCTGGCTTGTTTAAATGTCCCATTTCTTGGGATAAATATAAATTCTTCGAAGTGGATGACAGTATCCTTTGCAACCCACCCCTGAGTACTTCACAGACCTCATCTCTTCCACATACCCCACTGTGGCCCCTACAACCTATGCCGATCGGTTAGAGTTTTCTTGGCTTTGCCACCACAATCTTGCTCACCCAGGCCCAAGCCATTTGCACATGCCATTTCCTCTGCCTAAAATACTCTTCCCCATTACTCCATTTCACGTGGCTAAATGTATACATCCTCAAGGTTACAAACCACATCCTCTAGAAAGCCTTCTAGAGGCCTTCCTCTAGAAAGCCTTCTCTAATCCCCCAGCTCAGGATAGCACAACAGTCCATAGTTCAGTCATTCATTTGATCTTTCATTCATTTACTCCTTCAAAAACAAGTGGCTTCTGTGTGCCACAGCACTGTTACTCAGTGGGGTAGCTTCTTGTTTTATTTCCTGTCTCTCCATCTGAATGGGGGTTTGCTGAAGGCAGAGGCCATGCATGGCTAGTTCAGCATTGTACCCAAGTAACTACCAGTTCCTGGCACAGTGTAGGTGCTCATTAAATCTGGCTGAATGAATAAAGCTGCTCCATAGTCCCTGGAAGGCCTGAGCTCAGAAGCCTGGGCTCTTCCTAGCCTCATGCAGTGGTGAGGATGGCCGAGTGACCAGGCCCTGCTGAGGCCCAATGGGGCAACTGGTAACTTTGGGAACTTGATGGCTTTTTAAAGGAGGGACCGGCCTCCATCATATTCAAAATAGTCTAAAAAAAACTAGGTTGATTCTTAGCTGAAGGTTGGTGTCTCAAGCCCTGTCTTAGCTCAGGGCTGTCTGTGTGATTGAGAGATAACCTCTAGAACTGAGTTCTTGCTCCAGGCCTGTGGCAGAGAGAAGGAATCACCCTCTGTTCTTCCTCTCCTTCTTGGCCCTCCCCAGACTCACCACCCTTCGAGAAAGCACATGGAGGCTCTGTCTCCACATTCTCAATGGCATTACGTTCCATGCTAAGGTAAGAAGCTCTGGATCTGAGAAGCCTTCCAGACCAAGTTATGTTTGGTGTCCTTACTTCCTTTCCACCTTCTACTACTCTGGGAGGTCAGCTTAAAAAATGGACTGGGCTGGCCATTTGCACACAAGGGGGCTGTTAGCCCATATAGTGACTTTGTTCAGATTACAAAAAGGTTCTCCTCCTGGGTCAGGAGTAAGAAATAGGCGCTTTCTCTGGCCAGACAGATTAGAAAAAAGATACACCTTTCTCTAGGCTGAAGCAGCCCATGTCAGTATTCACGGTTGCCTTGGTGAATGGAGGGCAGGTGGGGTTTGATTCCAAGATGAGTCACTCATGTACGGGGCTTAACCAGCTGTACCATGGCATCCTTAGTAGGCACTGAACATACAGATCTTCTGACTCTATTTGATCTGCTTAAAGGATTACTCTGTGGATGGGGGAAGAGTTGGGAGCCCAAAGACATTCATTCCTGTTTCCTTTGGCTTAACCCTATTTGGTTTTGTCTTTACAAGCCTTGATGGGGCCTGTCTCTATTTCCAGGTGAAAGGAACATTTTAAGAAACTCATTAGAGACGTTTGGATAGTCTAATGGCCTCTTAGTTTCAGACTCCACCTTTTCCAGAGCTATCCATTCACCCTGCACAAAGAACAGGAAAGCTATTGAGGGGAGCCAAAGGTAGAATGTGTGTGTGTTGGGGGTGTGTGACAGCCATGATCATGCAAAGGAGACTTTTAAGTCATGGACATCATGATAGATAGACAACAGAGGCCTCTAAGTTCTTGTCTCCATCCTCTCATCTCTGAGTGGCTCTGTCCTAGACAAATACTCACTCATATAAGGTCCAAACAGTTGTCCACCCGATACTGACATGACAAGATGGCTCCTACTTGTTCCTCATTTAGATAACAGGCTTCACAAAATTCATCTTTGGGAATCTCTCTTCTGTGTTATTAACTGATCTTTTCCCCTGTCCTTGTAGCTAGGCTACAAAATGGTGCTCAGACCCACCATGGTCCAGTAACAATGCCCTCATGGGACCAGGGGCCCCTGTTTAAGACCTGGCATAAAACTCTTTCCAGCTTGGTGTAAACACTCAGCCCCTGTAAGATCTGCTTAATTACCAGGTGAAAAAAACATCTGTCTTAGTATGGATTATTCCCAAAATTGAGACAGGAACTTGAATGCTAGTATATCTGACAGGACAGGGAACTTCTGTAGGGGAGTGGAGAAATGAGGTGTGGGAGAGGAGGAGCCAATGAAAGATGGGTATCACAAACTGGCTACCATGGTGGGCAGCCGGAGGACCCTGGGGAGCAAGCGAGGAATTGACTCCAGAGTTAATCCCAACCAAGGAGGGAGCTGGGGTATTATGCACCAATTCCCCACCACTCATAGTTTGAAGGCTGCACCCAGGGTGTGTCAGTTCTCTGGTATGTCCAAACTGCCACATGGCCAAGCAAAGCGGTCTTTGGTGGCCAGAGAGCATCTTCCAGAAGCTGGAGGTTGGCTGTGTGCCCTGAAGTGGAGAGGGTGAAGGGATAGAAATAAACAGCGTCTGCTTCAACACCCCACATCACCATTGGAAAATGGACAGGCCAAGTTATGTTTTGTTTCAGCTATGTTTTCTTCACTTAGTATATATGTGCTTAGTAGGGAGCCTGCTCGACAGTGAATCTGAATTAACTGCCAGCGTTGTCGAATGAGGCAGTTTCACATAACAGCTCAATCTCTGGTTTGTGCCGAAGACTTAAGATCTGACAGCATTGGGTCCACATTCCTGCTCGCTAATAATTGGCTTGAGAGAACTGCAGCTGTCCGTTTTAGGTGGGGCATGAGTTTTTCTGGCCCCCAGTCCCACAGGGTCGCAGTTGCTTATATCAACTAACTACCTGGCCCCTGAGACATCTGGTTGGTGACCCTGTGTTCTGTTTGTTGCTACCCTGACCGTGCATCCTGTATGCACCATCTCTCCTTGCCAGAACTATTAAATAGATTTCACCATCTTCCTCATCTCAATCCTTTCCATCCCTCTTAGACTTCTGTCAATGGAAGAAACTAGGAGACCAGAGCCATTAGGTCATATCCAGACCCTGGAGATATTACAAACTATTTCCTTCTGAGTCAGGATTACCAATCTCAGATTCCCGCCCCCCCCCCTAAGAACAAACTAGATTTGTGTATTTCACAAATCTATGGCCATTGGGAGAAAGCAAACAAGTATTTCCCCTTTATTCCCTTGGCCCCCTCCAATGTGAAGCTCTGGGTTTTTTTTTCTCTTGGACTCATAAGCTTGACTCATCTCCTCATTCCTTAATATACTCCGTGTTAACACTTGGGTTTTTCTAATAAGTAATTAAATCCCCCTACCACAAACTCCAGCTCCGGGCGTTTCACTGGGAGTCTCTCTCAGCCCTCCAGGGAAGCCGGCACAGTTATTTATTGTTTTTGTTTCAAATCATTATTTAATCAAGAATGGAGGAAAAAAGGCAACCTCTCACTTACACTTCAAAATTTAATTTCAGCTGAATCCTGAGATCAAGAGGGAGCACGGCCTAATAGGTTACAAAAATACAATCAAGAAGAGAATTCCAATTAAACTGAACAAGTCCATTTACTGAGCTTCAAATGGCCCCATGGAGAGAAATGGCTATAAATTCTTTTCTCCTCCCTGCCATATGGGGGACTGGAAATTCTCATGTGAATATAGAGCTGCGTGGCAGAGCTTTTAGCTAGAGGGTTCTGGTTATTCCTTTAAAAAAGAAAATCCTTTTGTTTCACAAAGACATTAAATTTATTTTCCTTGCTGTTGTACATCTTCCTTTGTATACTAATTAGGAAGACAGCAAAAGAATGGGTTCATCGACTTTTGGGAGTTCCTGTGAGAACAGGCGGGATGTGGGGACAGTGGGAAACACAGTCTTTCAGGGCTGGGGTGATCCCGCAGGGCGATGCACTGCAATTGACCTTGGACCCAAGGAGTTGGTCCAACCTCCTCTGTCTCCCCCACCCCCTCCCCACCGCAGGAAGCTGATGGGGGATCACAATCCTCCATCATACCTTTGAAGCCCCTCCTGCTGGCTCCCAGCCCACCAGTTCTCAAAACTCTCTATGGATCCAGTCAGGCAAATTTTGTACCAGCCCATATTGAACCGGAGAAAATTAAGTTCAATGTAATGAGCTTTTCATCCAGCTAAATGCGTTTGATTTAAGGACTCATTCTTTCTTCGGAGGCTTGGTCACTACTACTTCTTCTGGTGGTCAGAAGTCACTTAGGTGGCAGAAAATGGTGGTTTTCTTTTATTCTGCACAGATGTGGTAAAAGTTGACAGTGCCATGCCACTTTCCATTAAAAAACAGCAACAACAAGAACCAACCAGAACGGGTCCTGCAGATGCCCGTCTCTGCCCTTCCTCTGCATTCTGGTCCCTCTCTTCTCTAAACCACAGTGAATGGTGTGGCCTGTGGAGTCTCTCAGCTGAGCAAGAGCTCGAAAGGCTTTTGCAGAATGTGCGAGAGCCTGGATCAAGGGTCTGAAGACCCGGGCTGCTATATGCTTTCCCTTAGCCTTCTTTTCCCTGTCTGCAAAATGAGATGCATACCTCCATCCTGCCTTTCTCCTAGGCTTGTTCTGAACTTCACCTCAGACCGTGGATAGGATTAAGCTTTTTGAACCCATCACATCTGGGTTTATTAGGAGTAAGCTTAATAAAACCACTACGATGACAAATAATAATACTAGCAATGATTACGTATTGAGTGTTGGTTATGTCCCAAGCATTGGGCTAAGTTTCTCATACAGAACTGAAAGTGCATGAGGGTAGGATCCTTGCCTGTCTTATTCACTCATGTTCAACCATTGCCTGGAACAGTGCCTGGTATATAGTAGGTGCTGAATGCATATTTTTTAAATGAATGAACACCTCAACTCACTCTATCCTCACAACCACCCTATGAAGTAGGTATGATTATTAGCCCAAAGTACAGATGAGGCATGGAGGCCCAGAAAGGCGAAATGACACAAGGGAAGTCTTATAATGAAGCACATGGACTCTGAGGTCAGACTTTCTGGGTTTGGATCCTAATTTCTCTATTTCATTTAGCTCCTTTTCACTTAAGTGTTTTAGGCCATGGTTTCCTCAGTGGAAAATGGGCATCTTAGTGAAAGCTCCCTTGAAAGGCTTATAAGAAATAGATGAGGTGGCACATGAAAGAATTCAGCCTAGCACCTGGCTCATAGTGGGTGCTCAGTTGGCATTGGTTGTCGTTACCCAGGGTCTCCCAGGGAGACAAGACCATGAACCCCAGAGTCTATAGATCTGCTCCAAAGCCCATGTCTTCATCACTGCCCCCTACTGCCTCCTCACATTAACAAGTTTCATGAGGCCTCTTTCATGGACCTTAGGTTCTTTCTGCTCCCATTCTACCTTCTCCTTCTCCTCCACCTCCTCCTTTACCTCTTCTTCCTCCCCCCTTCCTGTTCCTTTCCTTTTCCTTCTCCTCTTCCTCCTCCTACTCCTTCTTCTCTTTCTTTTCCCTCTTCTTTCTCTTCTTTCTTTTCCTCCTCTTCCCCTTCTCTTCCTCCTCCTTCACCTCCTTCCCCCTCTCCTTCTATTTCTCCCTCTTTCTTTCTTTCTTATGGTGTTTGCAGGGTTTTGTTGGCAAGGAATACAAGGCAACTGTTCGCCTAAGCTGGAGGCAGAAGGAGGGGAAAAGGAGCCTGTCCTTCTCCTTGGTCTAGCTTCCACTGTAGTCAGCCCTCGTCCAGATGCCCTCTCCAGTGAGGGCAGATTCAGCAGAGAGCCCCATGCCATCAGGGAAAGGGACTGGCCAAGGCTTGGTGCCACCAACCTCTCTGTCATCCAGTCGGTCCTCTGGCGATGAGAGTAAGCTTCTGAGACATGAGACATGATTCCTGCCAGCTCCCCTTCCTCCCAACTGGGCCACCTACCTAAGTCACTTCAGCTCTGTGAGCCTGTTTTTCCTTCTGAAAAATGGTGATAATAGTTGCTTCTACCTCAAAGAACTATTTTGCGGATCAAATGAGAAAAAAAACCCAACAGCTGTGTAAAGTATGGGATATTTTCTCATATTACTTTACTTTTGTTCTAACAAAAGTGCCTGGCACATAGTAATATTTCCCCCTCCCTTTATTCATCAGCCATCTCAGTTGGGTGGACCCATCCTTCAAAGCCCAGCTCATATGTTCCTTTATTTGTAAAGCCCTGTCAGGCACCAAGACAACACTGGTCCTTTCTCTGTGGTCTTAACCACATACTGTACTTTTCCATCACCACCATAATCACAATAGTCAACAACTGGTTAAGCCTGGATACTGCCTCATCCAAAGATAGCTGGCCTTGATACTGAAGGCTATCAGGTATCACTCTTTAGTTGCTGAACTATGAGAAAGTCCAGAGGTACCAGGGGAGGGAGGGGATAGCTTTGCTGACGTGGGGGTAGGGTGGTGACAGGGTCTATTAACCAACTAGTATGAAAGTTTTTGAATATTCTGACAACTAAGGAGAAGTGGTGCTCATTGACTCAATCTCGGCCCTAATTACACTTCCTTCCACTGTACTGCAGCCTTCTGTTGACTACCAGGCTGAGCTCTGGAGTTCAGGAAGAGTGTTTTATTCATCTCTGTCTCCCTGATGCCTTGAACAGAGATGGTTGAGTGGAGATAAAGAACATGAATGAGGCTGTGAAGGGTACCTAAATCATCTCCTTGGGACCCTCCATTTGGATCTGGGCTCTGACTGAGCAAGAGGGCTTCAGGTTATCTTTAGCTCACCAACTAGGATTTCAATAAGACACAACCCTGAATTTGCATATTCATGTATGCAAATAGGCCCCCTGGATGTAATGTGCCAGTCCTTGATTTTTTAAAGAGCCGTGCATATGAAATACCTGCAGTGGAGTGTGGTGGGAACCTTGGCACAGAAGACCCTTCACACTCAGGTTCCTGCTTATCCCCAGAACCCCATCTCTTGCCCTGGAATTCTGCTTCCATCCCTAACTCCAGGCCTCACTTCCTGCTTCCTTTGGCTGATTCTTGCTCACCACTGGTTTCTCAGTTAGTTGTTGCTTTCTCTGCCCTAACCTAATGCTAACCCTAATTCCTTTCCCTGCCTGCTACCTCCCACCCCATCTCAGGATCTCTGCTTCATTGTTGTGTATTGTCTTTTACAGTCTTTACCTTGTCTGTCTCCCTCACAAGAAAGCACAGACTGTTCTATATTCACTGTATCCCGAGAGCCATGGCAGGGCGGACCCTTGATAGATTATTTTGTGGGTAATTGGTAGATCCGAATGAATGATTGAAAGGATTCTTCAAGGGCAGTGACTTTGCTGTTCTCTATAACAGGGAGCTCAGGAAAATGTTGGGGCCAAGACTTTCGGGAAACCTATGGTCCAACCTGGCAGCTTCATCTACCTCTGCCTTTTGCAAGAGAGAAGAGGAGAAAAGGTCTAGCATGGAGGGCACTCAGAGAGAGTTAGACTTGGGGGTATGTGATGCCCCCAGAAGGCAGACAACCATGAGTAGGGTGGGGCAAGCCTTTGGGGCTGCAGCTGCTGTTAAGGATGGAGGAAACTGAAAGCAGAGGAAGCAGAGGCCCTGGCTCTGGTCCCAAGTCCTGCAAGGACTAGCCTGGGCCTGAGGCCATACTGTTATTACTACCTCTGCTCCAACTATTACCAGTGCTGCTACTATTCTCATTGCTCCCTTTCTATTTCCATGGTTACTATTACTGCTGCCACTGTTATTAGTAGTAGCATTTCTGTCTTTACTTTCATTCTAACGAAAGTGCCCGGCACATAGAGCTCTCTCTATCTATGTGTTACAGTCTACTTTTATTTACATTAACTCATCCCATCCTTATAACATACCTCTCATAAGGCATGTCTCACTGTTCTCCTCATTTTGCAGATTTAGAGAAAACTGAAGCACAGAAAGTTTATGTAACTCGCTCAAGGTCCCACAGTTGGTAAGTGCAGAATCAGTCCCGGAAAGCTCTGGTCATAACATCCACTCATATTTGTTGAGTTTTCCCCCTGTGCCAAGCACCGGGCTCAACAGTTTCTATTACTACTTTGCTTTTGTCTTAACAACAGGGTTTTTGAAGAAAAGACTTATTATCTGCATTTTTTTAAAAAAAAACAGATGAGGAAACCGAGGCTTGAAAAGGTTTAAGTAACTCTCCCTAGCTCAGAGCCAGGACTTGACAGCATAAGCACAGCTCCGTGTTTTGAACAAACTCTAACTTGCCACAGCCCACGGAAGTCATTCCTCTTCTCTGAGTCTCAGTTTTCTCTTCTTGGAATCAGGGTGCTGAGCTCGGTGAGCTCTTAATGCCTGTCCCTTCTAGGTACTGATGGGCTTTCAGCTCCTCTGAGAGGGGTTGGACCCATGGGAGACACTGAATGTCAAGAACCAATAGCCAAACTGGTTCCTTACAAGCTGGTGCGGGAGGACCGCACATTTTTGTGTTTTGTTTTTAGTATCATCCAGCCTTTTGCAACATCTTGATAGGCCTGGTCTGTTAGAAAACCATCCCAGGCAGGGAATCAAACAAGCCAGTTGCTCCCAATGGCCCTTTTTAGTGAGGGTCAGTTGGGGCCACCAAATGGGGTGCCACAAATACCAGGGAAAGACAAGGTGATTTTTACTCATTTAAATTCTTATGGCTCTTCTTGCTTCTATTTTAAACTGATTTCTAACTTTGCAACAATTCCCCTGGGAGACAGATGAGCTTGGCACACCCCTTTTCCAGGTTTGGAAGCCGAGGCTGGGAGGGGTAGAAGGAATTGTCCAGCTAAGCCAAAACTTGCACCCACCCAGGCCTCCACACTCTCTGCCATGCTGGGAAGACCTTTTATAAAACATCACTGGAATCTGCAAAATACTCAGCAACCGCAAGGCACTTCTATAAAGGGGGGAGGGAGCTGAGAAAGTTATGGATGGTTCCAGCTAGGCAGAGGATTTGGACAAAATGAGACCTTGGTGATCCAGGGTGCCTTGCCTGGTAAAGAAGAGTTTCCCAGAAGGCACTGCAGGTGATAACTTGTATCAACCAGGCCCAGCTAGTGTTTATCATGGCCTTCCCTTCCTGCAAGCACCCTGAGCTTCTCCTTTCTTTCACCTGAAATTTTCAGATTCACTCGTAGCTAGAGGAGACCTAGACTGTAGTCTAGGTCAACGCTGCATTTCTTCCTGTTTGTGTATCTGTGCCTTGAGCATCAACAAAAGGCCTTCACATACTTTATCTTATTGGATGCCCCAACAGCCCCATAGGCAAGTGGTACTACTTCAAGTTTACCAATGAGAACACTGAGTTTCAAAGAAGTTAAGTGGCTTTCCCATAGCCACACAACCAGCAAGCAACAAAGCTAGGACCTGAGTTCAGATCCAACTCTAAATCCCTTGCTCAGGAAACTTCCTGGTGTCAGACTGTCTGAAGTCACATTCCAGCTCCTCCTTGTTGCCTAAAGGAGCGTTACAGGATTCCGTTCAATGCTGGGTTGCTAAATCGGATTCACTCGTGCTTTGCCCTCTGGCTTTACCCCAGACCGTAATCTCTCTGAGCCTTGGTTTTTCTGTCCCATCTGTGGAAGGGACTAGTGAGAGCAGTCACGCCCCCAATTCTCTGAGGCCTCGTGTGAACGCATGAGAGGTCACAGATCAAGCGCTATGAGCTCCTTGAAGGAAAATTCTCATATACATTCAAGGTCGTGTTTATATAGGTGAAATCAAATCCCAGCCGCTAATCAATGCTGCAGGCTAGCTGGCATCAAAGACGCAGACTTCACTGAAATGCTGGAATGCCTCTGGTACATCAAAGACCCCCTCTTTTCCTCCCTCCCCAAAGAAACCTCCTTACAGTGTCTTCACACATGCATTCCTGCAGATGTCACTCTGGAGACCAACATGTATTTTTCAATGTTTCCCTGATAAAAAGCCTGGGTATGTTAGCTTTACTTCTCTCCCAACTGAAGGCTGCCAAAGGCTGGTGAATGACCCTTTGGTTGATCAATAATGAGGCCTGAAAGCCAGTAGGGTATTTGCCCAAAACTGAATTAAAATGTGCCGTACACTGCCCTGAACTTGTGTCTCCACCTCCCCCCAGTGTCATGGCCAAGACTGGCCGAGGAGGCTGTGTGGAATACTTACTACACCCCTGGCCGACAGGAGGCTGAGCATCTGGAGGGGCTGGCTGGGCGGGTGGCTGGAGCGGGCCTTGGGGCTGGCCTTGCCGAGGGTCTTGGAGCAGCGGTGGGAGCGCCTTCGGCGGGACTTCCGCCCTTCCTCGGGGGACCTGCCGCGGTGTCTGGGGGGCAGGGGAGACAGACGTGAGGGTCTTTTGAAGGGCAGCGTAGCAAGAGGGGTGGCTGTAGAGCCAGCCGGATCCGAGGACTGTGGAATGTGTTTGGGTATGTTTGTGTGAACTACGTGTGCTTCCATTCATCCATCCATCCGTCTGTCCATCTGCTCCCCTGCACCTGCCCATTCCTTCCTTCCTTCATTCACTCTCTCAGTTGTTCATTCCACAAGTGTTTATTCATGTACCTGACACTGTCTTGGGGGCTGGGGGTGTAGCTGGGAAGATAGAAAACGTCCCTAGTCTGATTTGGTTTAGTGTCCATTGTGTGTGTGACTGTCAGTATGGTTGTACGTGACTATGTATATGTCTGGGTGTGTCCATCTGTCTGCCTATAGATACGACTGGGCATATCTGCATGTCTTTGTGTATGTGACTGCCGTCTGTGAAACAGACGCATCCTATATTGACTGCCACCCAAAACTGGTGGAAAAAAGTAGCTGACAAAAATGACAAAGATGCCTTGTGTGAGATTGTCGGACCTGGCCGTCCTGTCTGCAGCAGAAACCAAGGGAATCTCTGACTCTTTAGAAAGGGCATATTCCGCTAGCCTGTTAGCTCTGGGCCACAGTAGTAATAAAACTAACACCTTACTGATTTGCATGGCACTTGCCCTCTTAGGGCATTTCTGCAACTTGAAGATACAACACAAACAAGATACAACACAAACAAAGCAGGTTATTTCCCATTTTACAGATGAGAGGCTGAGGCTCAGTGCTGTTCAGGAACCTGCCTGAAGTCGCACAGCTTGAAAGTGGCAGAATCGGGGCCAGGGCAGACTTTTCCGCCCTGGTAGGAAGCAATGCCTCTTGGTCATGCTCTGACACGTCCCTCTGTGCTCTGGGACCTCCAGATCATTTTCACTGGCTGTGTGGCCAGTGCCTAGTGGAGCGTCCCTCAGCCCGACAGGCACTGGGGAGCTCAGGCAGCAACGCCACCAGGAGAGGTGACCACAGAAAGGGGCTGAGGCCGGGCTCTGCAGTGGTAGCCATGTCGCCTAAGAGGTAAGATAGAGGGCAGTGTATGGAGTGTCTGCAAGCTCTCTGCACGGTCCTCTGACTCTGGCCAGCAGGGCTTACTTAGCTGCTGAGAGCTGATTCAGCCTGGGCCTGGGGTGAAGGGTTCAGGCTGGGTCCCCTCTGGACCAGGGTCCCTGTCCCAACTGTGCCAGTCACTGTGACCTTGCTCAGATGCCTCTGCTCGCCACTGGAGTTTTCTGCATTTCCATGTCAGTAATGCAGCTGAGCGCTTTGCGCCAATGCCCTCCAGACACAGGCCACCAGGAGCACGCCTGCGGCTGAATAAGCAAGTTTACCGCTCCCTGCAGTGAGGGAGAGCACACACCACACGGAAGTGTAGGCTGTCTCTGTTCGAGAGTGCCCTGGGCGTGTGGCAGGTGACTTTAAGGAACTGGGACGTTGTTCTGGATTGGATGCTGGCATTAAGTGGAGGTGATACTCTGACTGGGGATCTTCATAAATCTTCAGAGCCCAGACCAAGGCCAAGGCTAAAACTGGAAAAGAGGGGCGCCTGGGTGGCTTAGTCGGTTAAGCATCCGACTTTCACTTGGGTCATGATCTCGCAGTTCGTGGGTTCGAGCCCCGCGTCGGGCTCTGTGCTGACTGCCAGCTCAGAGCCTGGAGCCTGTTTCAGTCTGTATCTCCCTCTCTCTCTGACCCTCCCCTGCTCATGCTGTCTCTCTCTCTCCTAGAAATAAATAAAAATATTTAAAAAAAAACTGGAAAAGAAACAACAGTCCCTCATGCTAGCCAGGATAGACAGATGCTGGGTCACTTTTGTTGTGGACAAAGTTCCTGTTTCCTCTGGGCTCCGACCTGATGACAGAGGGGTTCTCGTTTTGTCTTGACCACTCAGGGCTGGAGAGCAACCTGTCTGATGCCCATGCTCTTTACGGTTTTTGGTGTTTAGGGGAAACAGGAGGACCTACTGGCGACAGCGGCACACGTCAGGGTCTGCTTTTCTGTTCTCAAATGCTTCTTAACCTTGGCTCCACATTTGCATCATGAGAGAAGATTTAAAAATCTCGCTGACCCCGCCCCACCTCATCTGAGCTAGATCAGAACATCTAGAGGGTGAGGTCCAGGAATTTGGTATTTAAAAATTTTTCCAAGGTGACTGCCAAGTGCAGCCAAAGTGGAGAGGTCCTGGTGTAGTTTATAGTGCGATCGGGATGATCAAGAGAGAAAATGTGGGGCGCCTGGGGGGCTCAGGGTTTGTGGGTTTAAGCCCTGCATCAGGCTCTGTGCTGACAGCTTAGAGCCTGGAGCCTGCTTCAGATTCTGTGTGTGTATGTCTCTCTGCTCTTCCCCTGCTCATGCTATCTCTCTTTGTCTCTCTCTCCAAAAATAAATAAACATTACAAAAGTTTTTTTAAAAGAGAGGAAATGTAATTGAAATTGTAGCACACTGCCTGCAGGGACTAGGAAGATATTCCTCCTCTCCTCTGCTTCCTTCTTCCTCCAGACATTGTTTTAACTGGGATGAGGTGGGACCTGGACAGTGGCATTTTATTTTACTTTATTTATTTAAAAATTTTATTTATTTATTTATTTAGAGAGTCAAACATCAACATCAACAAAGCCGCACTCCTTTTCTTCTCAGCCATGAGCAAGCCCTCCTCCCCTTTCTGAGGCCAGGACAGCCAATGAGTCAGCACAGAGAGGGTCCTGGTTAGGAGAAACCTGAATCGCAAGAGCCTCAGAACTAGTACTTTCTGCTGAGTGGCCTTTCATAGGCTGCTCAGCTTCTCTGTGCCTAGAGTAACCCTTAGAGCGCCAAGTCCAAAGCCAGACTCCGCAGTTCAATCTAGCTCTGTCACTTAGTAACTGATTAAAAAGTTCCTTAACCTCTCTGTGCCTCAGTTTCCTCATCTTTAAAATGGGGGATAACAACGGTCGCTGCTTTATAGGGTAGTCAGGGGCTCGTGCAGTTGACTCAGGGAGCGGGCTGAGCAGCGCACACCGTGGCGTGCGCGCGGGCACTGGCGCTTAGGGAGCGCACGCATGCGCACACTGTTGTTCCTGCGTGCGGAGGTGCTGACAGTGCCAGGTAGGGGCGGGGAGGCTCCCCGGGGCCAGGGGTTACCTGCTCTCACAGCTTGAGGAGCGGGTCTCCGAACTCTGGGACCTGGAGGGGCAATGGTGATGACGGTGACGGTGAGNGAGAGAGAGAGAGAGAGGGAGGGAGAGAGAGATTTTGATCTTGTGACATACATGACATACATCTTCCTCTTGCACCGGATTCACTGTCCCTCCCAAAGTTGGGCATCTCCCCCTACTCACGCCCCGCTCCACCACACCCCAGCTCTTTGGGCGTCTGGCCTCTCCAGCCAGCCGTACTGAACACAAGTGAGTGGCACGCATTCCTTTGGAGCAGCCTGGGACTCGGGTCTCAGATTCCCACCCTGCCGAACCCACCGGCCCACACCTGACAGGTGTCTCGTCCCCTCTCCCCCACCTAAGGCAGGGGTCTCGATCTCGGTCAGCCACCACAATGTGTGAATCAGCCAGGCAAGAGCTAAAGAAAGAAGTGGCCTTGCCTCGGGAATATTGGCGGGGAGTTGGAGCTTCTAATTCTTCAAGTGAATGTGGAAATACAGATTTTTTTTTTAATGTAAAATATTCCTATTTTAAATGGAAGGTCATTTTTTAAAAAGACACTGGGGGCGAAGAAGGCACATTTGCAGAGTAAATTAGGCCTTTGGGCTGCCAATTTATAACCTCAGACCTGGAAAATTAAGTCCAGATTCTTCGCATGGAGTCAAAAGCCCCCTTTCAGAGTTATAAACATCGCTGGCAACAAAAATTGTAACAATTAACAACCACCACTACCACTAATAGTGCTGTTATTATAGGTCACTTCAGTTCCCCCTAAATGATAATAGTGACTCAGAAGTAGTAGCAGCAGAGACCATGGTCATGGAGTGTGTACAAGGAATGTGAATGGTTTGGGCCAAGGCAGGAAGTCAGTGGGAGTTAGAGAGGGCTCTATCGGGAGGTAGCATGGTTATTCCAACAAGGGACTCAGGGATTCTTGTTTATGTGATAAACTGACCATATCCCTTCCCTGGTTAAAACCATCCCAGTGCCCTCATGTCGAGCCTGCATTCTGACCCTGAACCCCAAACAGCTGGAGCAGTCAGCCCCTGCCACGCTCTCTCGCTTCTTTGTGTGACATCTCTTGCTCCGGCTGGGCAGGCTCGAGCGAGTCCACACTGCGTGTATTCTGGCTCATATATGTCCCAGTCCATGATGTCCTTCTGAGGATGATGATGACAGGTAGCCCACATTTAACACATACCGCCTGCCAGGCCCCACAGTCTAAATGGACCCGTCTCTTCCTTCACAACAACAACAACAACGCATGAAGTCGCTTCTCTTACTTCTCAGGTGAAGAAACTGAGGCAGAGAGTTTAAACCACTTGCCTAACCTGCAGCCTAGAATGGTTACCTCCATTCTCACTCCCAATCCAGACACTTCCTCCTGTAGGCAGCCGCTGCTCACTACCAAGCCGGCCACCATGCCCTGGGCTCCTAGCTGCCCTCACTGTGCCATGACCTGTCCCATCTGGTTCCTGTGTTCCACTAGGAACTCTGAGCTCCTTGAGTCTGGAAGAATATTTGGCCAAGCTCTCTCCTTGGGCCGAGCCCAGGGCCTGCCGCGTATTAGGGCCTTACTAAGGGATGTTGAATACAAGAAGGCCAAATCTCCCCAGAGATCACTTGTTCAGAAGCATCCCCGACCACAGAATTTGGCAAGAACCATCCTTTATCTTAGGGACGCCTTGTTTTTCTTGCTTCTCCCTCCTCTGATGCTTGTCTTTTGCATCACCTAGCAATTTCTGGGGCTCATCCAGCTCTTGGCACCAGCGAGGGTGGCCTCCTTGCTGCCTTCAAGCAGTCAGCCTCAGTGATGACCACCCCCACGATCCCCACCAGTGCTCTTAGAGTCTCAGTCCAGCCCCTGGCTTTGTCTGTCTATACTGCAGCCCCACTGCACAAGTGATTCCAAGGTCTCTGACACTATGTACTCGGTCTGCGCTTGGTGTGAACGCACATTCAATACATATGACCAATAATTGCCTTTTGACTTGAACTGAACAAGCTTGATGATCGGGAAGCTGTTCTCTGAGCTAATTCAAAGCTCTACGGCTTCTTTCTGGAGCATTCCCCAGGCACCTGTGGGGTGGCTCAAACGCCCTCCTTTGCACTGACCTTGGATGAAGTGACCCCTCAGGCAGCAAAGCAGGGTGCCCTCCCTCTGTGTCCCTGCCTCCTCTTTTCCCTCCCCAACAGCCAACTGCCTTTCATTTATTGCCTTTGATCCTCACTTTAGAAGCTTCTTGGCGGGAGATAAAATATTAGTTGATTGGAAAACACATGCACTAACATTTGCGGGGTATAAAGTAGGTGGGTTGTAACCACATTTACTTTTAATTTGTCTGGGAACTGAACTCTGCAGGCAGCGCTAGCTGATTTGAATTTCTACTACCAGCTATAAACCGTGAACCAGCTGGGGCCCCGAGACCGGAGGTAGGAGCTTCGCTGAAATCTCCATGACGTAAGCCCCGCAGCCAAGGCTCGGACTCACATGCGCACTCACGCGTGTTCTTGCACATGACCGTGCCCCCATAACCACTCATGTACATACAGCACACCTATGTGCACAGGTAAGAACCACCCCACACCCTCCATATGCATAATGCACACAGGTGGATAAGCGGTGCACACGCAGAGTGCAGAAAATCGTACAGGAGCACCTTTATGTACATGGTTCACACTCCTGCTTACGTAAGCAGGAGCATACAGAATGCTTCTGTGTGGACACAAATATACACCACACACACAGTACCCCCATTGCATAGATTTATACACACCATCCACACAAATGTTTGCAGGATGTTTGCAGACGTTTGCAAACAACGTGAGCAATATACATATACACCTTTCATAGAAATGTATCCGCAATGCACTCCAGGCACACAGATGCCCGTCATTCACTTTCACGCATACACAAACACACGCACAGGCCCATCATACACGCAACCTTGTGCATTCACACATACCCAAACGCACAACTGCCGTTCACCCCTCTGCCTTTCCCTGCCTTCCTTCCTCTCGCCCACCCCCACCCCATGTTTATTTGGCCACTCGGACACTCTGCTATGAAGAGGTCAGGTTCCCCGCCTCCCCTGAAACTGGAGAGAAGAATGTTCCAGGTGGTCCCTACTTACTGTTTTTTGTGCCTCTTCTCGTCCCTTCTTTTGCTTTTTGGGCTGGAGGAGCTAATGGAGAAATGGCCAATTAATTAAAAGATGCAGAATCCCAGTTCCAGATAAAAAGAGACAAGTAGCTAAGATGCTTAACACACCGGGGTTACCAGACCCAGGCAGTTTGGGAACAGATGCTAATCATTTCCAAGACCAGAGCAGTCACCGCTGATTTTTTCACCTGGCAGGTTCAGCTAGAGACAGTGACCCCCACACACAGACTGAGAATGAGGTGTGCTGGGGGCCACGGCCAGCTCTGGGAGCTTAATAATAACGGTCGTAAGTAAAGGTAATAATAATAAATACCTGCCGTCTTTCAAGGATTTGTTGTAAGCAAACGCTCTGCTAAATATCTTCATCAACAGTCTTATTTTACTCTGTAGGGGAGGCACATTTATTTAATACATATTCATTTTACAGATGTGGGAAACTGAGCCTCAGCTAGGCTGAGAAACTTGACCAGGATCACACAGGTGAGCTACCATGTGGCCCCAGACCATGGGTCCCCAGAGTCTACACTACTGACTGATGTTCAATTTATAAGAGCAAAGAATGGAATATGTAGGGAGATACTCTGAAGCTCACGAGGCTTGGCTGATTCTGAAACGTATTGCCCATGATTATTGAAGTATCTGTTGTTGTTATTTAAGTCAGAGGGCTGGGGTATGGATGGGTCCAGTGGACAGTGATAAGCGGGTTCCCAGCATTAACAACTAGTGTGAGTTCCCAGCATTCATGCCCCAGAGGGTGAATGCTATTTGGTAGTTGAAGCCAGACTGGCTTCAGAGGGCCACCAGGAATGCAGGACTAGCCTAGGTCCTAGATAAGGGGAAAACCTTACACAACTGCTATTGCACCTTGACGTTAGCTGTGTGATTTCTCTCTGTGTTTGAAACTCAGCTGGGCAGTGGAAGAGCCCAGGACCTCACTGAAAGGTACAGGTTCACTTCCCAGCTCTGCGGCTCAGTCGCTGTGTGACATCAGGCAAGTTGCCTGTTCTCTGGAAGACCCAGTGTCCTTGACCGTGAGGTGGGGCCATTGCTCAGGCTGCTGGGCTGGGAGACTGGCTGACATTGGTAATCGATCTCTACCTGTTAAGTGGATAAACAAAAGGACTTTGCAGTCTGCCAACTGCTCTAGGTGTGGCTGTTATTTAAGAAGCCACTGTAGGGTGTCCTGGTTCTGTGTTTGACAGACGTGGGTTGGAATTTTGGCTCTGCCACCTAACTGTGTGTCTGTGGACATGCCTGTCACATCTGTCTGAATCTCAGTTTCCTCGGGGCGCCTGGGTGGCTCAGTCGGTTAAGCGTCCGACTTCGGCTCAGGTTCTGATCTCACAGTTCGTGGGTTCGAGCCTGGTGTCAGACTCTGTGCTGACAGCTAGCTCAGAGCCTGGAGCCTGCTTCGGATTCTGTGTCTCCCTCTCTCTCTGACCCTCCCCTGCTCACGCTGTCTCTCTCTCTCTCTCAGAAATAAATAAAACATTAAAAAATTTGTCAATCTCAGTTTCCTCATCTGTAAAATGGGAGAATAAATATATCCAGTGTACAGGGTTGTAACGGAGATCAGTGGAGGTTAAATATGCACACACACGGCGGGGGCTTCATGCAGGATCCGACTTATAGCGAATACCCTGTAGATGACCGCTCTATATGTGCTCACCTAGTGCTTCCAGTCCAGTAGGACTTGGCCTCTGTCCTTTGGCTAGGATCTGGGAAGACTCTGGTGGGGTGGCTGGGGCTGACGGTTCCCTAAGTGCCCCAACCCAGGATTTCAACTGGTGATAGGACAAACAGACTCTGACCAGGGTAGTGAGGCTTTCCAGGGAGGGGTATTGGTGGGGGCTGGTCCAGGAGCGACCGTCCAGCTTGATGGAAGGCAAAAAAGCTAGCTTGGAACTTTCAGGGAAACCAGACTAAGGCCTTCATTTTGGAGGAAACCGAGGCCAGGAAGATGAAGGGGGTACGTTCAAGAGCACAGAGATGGAGACGGAGAACTGACTCTAGAAGCTGCCTAAAACCTTGTTAGAAAGCAGGAGGCAGAAGCAAGCAGCCAGAAGCGAAAAGGTTCTTACCTGTGCCTTCTCTTCTTGGAGAATGACCTGATTAAAGGAATTAAAAGGAAGAGAGATAGGGAGGGAGGGAAAGAAGAGAGGAGGAAGAAAGGAAGGAGGGAGGGAAGAAAATAAATACAGGTGAGTCTGAGGTTTGTTTTCCTGGGACAAACGTATCAGCGCATTTATGATCATGCTACGTGGGGGTTGGGACACCTGGCAAATCCTCCTTCTCAGAGACTTCGGACTATGGAGACCATATGGGAGATACTGGTTTGCATTTTGAATTTCAGGGAAAACCTCCAGTGCTTCAGTCCTCACCCCAGAATTGTCAGTGAGCCTGTCTCAGGTGGGGGTGAATGAGGGGGATACACGAGTCCCCTACCTCCTCTCCTACCCCCAGGTGAAGGTGAGCCTAGTTTTCTTCATCTTCCTCCTCCTCATCATGGGACAACCAGCCTCCATATGTGGAACTTAACTGCACCAGGCTCCACGCTAAGCGTCTCAATCTTCACCCAAGCCCTGGGAAGTTCTAGTAACAACCGTTTTGCAGACGCTGAAGCTCAGAGAAGTTAGTTAAGTTGCCCAGGGTCACACAGCTCCACCCGTGTAAGTCCTATGGATTCTTCAGAGCTCCGCTCAGGTATCACCTCCTTGTGGCATTTTCTGATGCCCTCAGGCTGGGTGGGTGCCCCTCCCCCCCGCTTGGGTGAGCTTCTGAACTGAGTCATTTACTACAGATCCCTGCACATTATAATTATTCATCTCCCCATTAGAATGCGAGCAACTTGAAGGCCAGGGCTGGATTTTGGTCACTGTGCTGTCCCAGAAGCCCAGAATCCTCATTCATGACATATACTGGGTATTCAATAAACAGATGTGGAAAATAGGATTTTTTTTTTATAGCCCTGAAGCCATATTAATGGAGGGGAGAGAAAAATTTCTATGATTCCCCCCACTAGCTCATATCTCTGAAAAAGTCCATTATCATTAACCCAACATTTCAAGAGCTTGGAGAAGTGGGGCCAGAAGTAGGGGTGATGCCTAGCAGGTGTTTTGGAAAATACCAGCAACACCATTTCCTCCTCCTAATCTCCCACTTAATGAGCTTCCTTCTCTCTTAATCTCCACCTCCTGGGCCAAGCGTGGCTGGCAGAAGAAGCAGTTCCTAAGTTTCTGGCATAGTCTCTTTCTCATGAAGAGAAACCCTTGAGTGAGAAGCCACTTGACTTCCAAGATCTGGATATGGAAAGGTCCCCCCAGATAGGACAGACTGGTCAGCAGAGGAAGGTTACAGGATGGCAGCTCAGTCACCGGCAGGCCATTGCTGCCACAGGGGACCCCACGTCGGGAAAGGTTTCTAACACCAAATTACCGACATTTCGCTAACCGGCTTGCCCACATCTCGTGTTAAGCGTGTTCTCATCCACAGTCGGAATGTCTGGGCAGGCAGTGGACACAGCTGGTGAAAACAGACTGAGTTGAGACCATTCTGGCAACAAGGGCTGAGACGTGGCCACACCGCTGGCTTGGGAAAAGCCACTGTGGGGCAACGTTGAACCAAGGGTGAGATGCAAGGGGGAAACCCACGTGAACTCTTCTCTTTTGTTCCCCTGTGATTGTTTAATTGCACAAGTAATCCACCACTGATGGAGGCTGGCTGGAAGATGGGGATAAGCCAAAAAAGAAAGGATAGATAATACTCTTTCCCTAACGTCCACAGCCAAACACAGCAAACAAAGAACTTACACTGGGAATTTCAAACTCCCTGCCCCCAGGGGCCAAGCAGGCATCGTACATGTGTGTAGGTGAGGGGGAGTCTAAGGGGGCTTGTGGCACCCCAGAGCGCCTACGCTCTGTCTAAATGCACAGCGATTCCTCAACTCTAGCTGGCGGCCTCCTGTGGGAAAATTGGTCCGGTGAAGACAGACCTGCTGATTTTACGGAGGAACTGGAAAACCTGATTCTCTCTCTTTTTTTTTTATTATACAATCTCCCAATTATAAAATGTTGAGTTGGCCCATGAACCGCAGCTCTGAGTCCCCTGGTGTACATCCTTTAAGTTCTTTAATTCTTCCCCACGCCCCTCTGCACACATACGGGTGTGTGTACGTGTGTGAGTAGCATGCACGGTTTGGAAGGCGCATCCGGCTCACAATGCCCCTTAACGACCCACCACGAGGGTGGACAATCCCAGAAGCCATGTTTTACATGATCCCATCCTCTAGGACAAGCGGGGCCCACCAGAGAGGCCCTTCCTTGGAAATCCGGAATAAGGAGCAAGGCAGAGAGCTCTTGTGTCTTCCTGTGGCTGGGCCTGCCGCACGGGCACAGGGGACAGGGCGCAGCCCTTGGCTCCCGCGTGGAACAGGGACCGTGTACCCCGCTTGGGCGCCACCAGCTCCCCACCCCCGGTCCTAGCCTCTCACTGAGGCGGGGATGGTCCCTGAGACGCTCCTGCCTCCTTATCATCACACAGACCCCCATCGGGCGGAGCTGGCTCTAGTGGACCTCGGGTCCTTGTGACCACTTGCCAAGTTAGGCAAGAAAAAGGACATAACACCCAGGGGAGTATTTTACAGAAGTGAAATGATAAGTTTGCCAGTGAACTTTGGGCTCCACCCACTCCCACCCCAACCCCCACCCCACCCCGGAGGAGGAGGAGGGTGTTTGCCGAGGAGGAAGGGCAATACCTGTGTCGCTTATGTTTCTTGGAACCTTTCTTCTTCTTTTTCTTGACGGGCGATGGACTGTATGATGGGGACCTGCCAGGGGAGGAGACACCTTCAGAGCGACCTTCTTAAGGGCCAGCGTTGGCTTTCGGAGACCCTTCTCCAGTCCCCAGTCAGGGTCTCAGCTCTTTTGGTAGCACACACAAGGATATAGGATATCGATACTGATACTAACAGTACTTGCATTTTATATAGTTGATACAATCAAATCTGCATTTGTTTTCAACGTCACCATGTACTTTATAGGCGTTGCCTCATCTAATCTTTCCACACGCTCCTTAGGTAGGCACAATTGCCACCCTCCTCTTTCAGACAAGGAAAGTGAAGTTCAGAGAGGTAAAGTGACTTGCCCAAAGACACACAGCTAGGATGAGCACGAGCCAAGCTTCAAACTGAAGCCTCATTGATAACAGAGGCCTTGCCCTCAATCCCTTTATCTTCCCTCCTGGTCGGAACAAATATTTCTTTTTTTCTGCTGTTCTCCCCTCGGCTCTGACCCTCCTCTTGGATACTTGAGGTCTCTCTTGTGCCTCACCCTGTCTCCCTGGTAAGATCAAGCCCTTGGAGGAGACCTCGTCAGGCTGTGGTCAGCATGGGTGCTGCTATCAGGGGTTACCCAGGAAACAGAGCCACCCCAGGACCCTGACTATGACTCAAGACTGAAAGTTCAAGTGCCCCGAGTTCCAATCTTGACTGTACCCCCAACTCACGAAGCCACCTTGGGCATGTCACTGCTCATCTCTGGGTCTCTTATTTCACCACTGGCAAAATACCGAGATTGAAACAGATTAGGAGTTTCAAAGTCAATGCCAGCAGGGGCCTCTTGGACAGCAGGCTGGATGTAAGACAATGGAGAGTGGTGAGGACTGCAGTGAACCCGACAGCATCTCTTTGTCAGATGAGCTGAAGGTCTCATGTGGGAACGCAGCCCTGGGCTTCTGGAATCCCTGCCTTTTCAACAGAATCATCAGAAAAACACATCTTCATGTGACATCTGGGTTTTAAATATTGGCCACCAATTAAAAAGACAAAAGAGGGGCACCTGGGTGGCTCAGTGGGTTAAGTGCCCTGACTCTTGACTTTGGCTTAGGTCATGATCTCATGGCTCCTGGGATCGAGCCCTGTGTTGGGCTCTGTGCTGACAGCAGAGAGCCTGCTTGGGATTCCCTTTCTCCCTCTTGCTCTGCCCCTCCCCCACTTTCTCTCTCAACAAACAAACAAACTTAAAAAAAAAAAAAAAGGCAAAATAATCCCTGGCACGTCATACAGAACACGTCTGCAAAGGAAAACACAGGATTGAGAACAACTTCTCTTAGGGGGCCATAGGACCTGTTCCCCAAACACGTGCCCAGTGAACATTTACTGGATGAACAATTTAATCAGTGAACTCTGATTTCCTTCTCTGAAGTGTTCTGCCCACCCCTAAAATCAGGAACCTCAAACCCACTGGCCCCAATTTTCCCCCTCACCCTACGAGGTAGGGTCTTCATTCACACTCCCCTCTGGTTCTTCTTTGGGCCTTAGAACAAGACTAAAAGGGCATAGCCAAGAACCCTGAAAATCTGGAATTGGGGCCTGAGATATCCAGACACTGCTCTCTGCTGCCCCCTGCAGGCCTCGTCAAACACTGCCTCTGAGGTCTGGTGAGATTTTCAACCTGACCCCCTCTGGGTCTGGAACGCTGGATATGATTTTAGTCTTGAAGAAAATCTGGAACTACTTTTACACTTAAAAAAATTACAAGGGACTGTACAAAGGAAAAAATCCATGGGGTACAAAAGGGTCAATTGCTGACTAAAAAGATAAAGTTATTACCCTTGGCATTCATCTGCTAGGTGGGAATAGAATCAATGGAAGAGCCTGGGATCCCTGTAAATTCCGTCACCCCCCCGCCCCATCCCGTGCCTTTCTTTTCTCATCTCTGAAACGAAGACAGTAATGTTTGTCTGGTAAATTGTGATCAAAGGTAAAAGACATTATGGAGATAACCGTGCTTAGAGCATCACCTTCCACACAGAGTAAATTAAAAAAAAAATCCTATTCGTGGTCATGATTATGCTGATTCACTGGTTATTTGCTATGTGCCAGACATTATGACAACTTCTTCCACAGCCATTTTTCTCCATCTGATTCTTACAAACGCCCGGTATTATCACTATTTTATACAAGTGAAAACAGGAACAGAGAAGTAAAGGGTCTTGCCTAAGGTCACACAGCTAGTTAAGAGTCAGAGAGGGGATTCGAACCCAAGGGGAGTCGCTGTTTGACTCTGAAACTCATTTTACTCCTATTTCATCCTTTCTCCCATCTTCGAGGTTTTATCTCCCCTTAAGATGCTCACCTCCTTCTCTTCTTCCGGGTGGATTTCTTCTTTTTCTTCTTCCCCCTGGAGGAAGGTGGTGGTGTCAAGTCATTGTCACAGGAGGCACTGTGGGGAGCACAGAGTCAGGTATCAGAGAACCCAGGATGCCCAAGCCCCCAAGCAGGGCTGTTGCAGCCAGGGAAGAAGGACCCAGTTCCTTGAAGGATGAAGGGCCCATGGCGAAACCTAATTACCATCTCATGGCGGATTCGGTCACACTTCAGATTAAGTGCTTCAAATAAGGAGTTAAAGCCGACCTAATGAGACAGACGCTGTACTGTTACCCAAACACCAATTGATTATTTAAAACAGAGTTATAAAGGTTAACTGCTCCTTAATAGATTTATTATTGAATTTGCAAATGGCTCACCTTGGTAAATAAATCACTTTTTAAATAATTAATCGGCAGTTCAGCCCCCTTCCTTCCCCAGTACTTCATGTCCATCGTTCTTGCTGGGAAGTTAATAGGAGGAGGAAGTTATGTTAAGCAGCAGCTGATTATTAAAAGTATATTTGCCGAGGTCTAATGTAATGAGATACATATCTTATATCGCTTCACAGAACCTCAAAAACCTCTGCTCTTCAGCAATAATTATTTCCCATTCAATTAAATTCAAATGCTCTGGCTGCAGCTGAATGAAGTTAACTTATCTCCTTTTATAATTGGGGCAGGCTCCAGGGATTTTTTAAAACACTATCCTGTGGCAAAAGGAGATGGGTTTGGGAAGAAAAACTGCTTGGAAACTGAAACATGCCCACCCGGTTGAACGTTACTGGGAAAATGTAATATTAATAAGAATACCATAGTCGTTATTAGTGTTAAGACCACTACCATTGATCCATTTATTATGTGCCAAGTGTTTTACGTACTTTGTTTTTTCAATAACATTTTATTCGTTTGTGAGAGACAGCATAAGTGGGCGATGGGGCAGAGAGAGAGGGAGACCCAGAATCCGAAGCAGGCTCCAGGCTCTGAGCTGTCAGCACAGAGCCCGATGCCGGGCTTGAATTCACAAACCGTGAGATCATGACCTGAGCTGAAGTCGGACGCTTAACCATCCCGGCGCCCCTTACATTCTTTGATACAAAAACACTTTGAGGGTGGTATGACTCCTAGGGTCTTGTTTTACAGGTAAAGACCATAAGGCACAAAATCATGAATTGGCTTGCCCACGGCTGCCCAGTTAGGAGCCTCTGAGCTGGGATTGGAGTCAAGTCCCTGTGATTCCCACCCAGAGAGCTTTCCCACAAAACCAACTGCCTTCTCAAACTTGTTTATGTGGACGTTCTTTTGGAAGTCACCCAGCTCTTTAAAGACCGTCATAAAATGCTGCCATATTGAATTCCATTCTAAGAATCTGGATCGTTATGGTTAATAGAAAAGATGACCAAGTGACTAGACTCTCGGTTAAGGTCTCTGCATTGCCAATAAATAAAAATTGTATAGTTATATCTAGCACATTTTCAAGAGAGTCACTTTAAGCAGGCTAAAAGCAAATATCACAGGGATTAAGTACCTTGCTACAGAACTACACTTAAGTGTTGTCAAGCACAGAGCACAGTACACACATGCAGTAAGCAAACAGGCTGCTTGTGTAACTGTGGTAGACCACTTCCAAATTTTTCCAGCAACAAGTGCTTGACGCAGAGTGAGAGCCTAATAAATATTTGTTAGGTGACCAAATGAGGGATGAATGGATGCAATAAATTAGTCACTTGTTAAATTATCTTGTTTCACATAAACACTTCACAGTGTAACCATTGCCAGGAATTTGAAAGGAGAAAAAAACAACCCTAAACATTTAAGGAAGAAATACTTAAGAAGAGAAAAAAAAATCCTTAAAGCTGTGTCTTATAAAATAGAGAAAGATCTCAGCGTTTCAGACAATGATTCTCACTTCTTCCTGGAACCCCAGGGTCCCAGGGAAGCAGGTTTGGGAGCCACGGTCTTACACTCCTATGTGAGCGATGGGGTCCAGACGGAGAAAGGCTTTGACTTTGGATTTAGGATCTGTGAGGGGGAAATCGACCCTTCCCACAAATCCCGAATGATTTTGTTCAGGTAGATCTGCCTCTCTTCTACCTCTGTCTTACTCCTGCACCTGTGTGCCCAGGTGTGCCCTCACAGCAGGGTTGGAGAGGCCAGACCAGTGGTTAAGTAAGTACGCTGCGGGTTACATAAGCAGCCATGAAATACGCAGCAGTTGGGTGTGCAGTGATTACACACAGAGTGGCTCAATACACAGTGGTCATGCACGCAGTGTATGCAGCCATAGAGGACGCTGGCTCTAGAGGCTGACACCTCCTAGCTCAGCAACCTCTTTGGGCATCATGTGCATCATCGGTGAGATGGGAATAAAACATGATACCTGTGCCCTACGTTTGTCACAGGCAACGAGGCCCTCACTCATGCAATATGCCCTGCTCTGGAGCAAGTCCATGTAAATGTTCTATTATTATAATTGCGTGCAATAACATTCATATATTATATGCCAGGTGACTTTTGTTCTCACTTTCAACATTATCATCATTATTGGTTTGGTTTGGTTTGGTTTCTTTAGTATGTCAGAGAGTGGGTCTCAGAGAAGAGAAGGGAGCTGGGGCGCCTGGGTGGCTCAGTCAGTTGAGCGTCTGACTTCGGCTCAGGTCATGATCAAGTTTGAGCGCCGGGTCGGGCTCTGTGCTGACAGCTTGGAACCTGGAGCCTGCTTCTGATTCTGTGTCTCCCTCTCTCTCCCTCTGCTCCTCCCTTACTCATAGTCTGTCTCTCTCTCAAAAATAAAATAAATAATAAAAACATTAAAAAATTATTTAAAAAAAGAGAGAGAGAGAGAGAAGGGAGCAATGCACTCCACAGTCCAAGGGATCCTCCACAACCAAACTGACAACATGGCATCATTATTTAGATCCTCATGCCCGGAACCTGCTCTTCTGGCTCCGTGAGACCCACGCCAGCACTGCCGGTGCCCCCATATTCTAGGCTCACTGTCAGGATCTGTACTTGCGAATCTGGTTCAATCCTCACTCTGATTAGGAGAACTAGATCTCAATATTTCCATTTTAGAGTTGTGAAGACTGAGGCCCCAGAAGGAAAATAACTTGTCCAAAGTTGCTCAGTTAGCAGATGTGTGTCTCCATGACACACTCTCTCCCTTGGGCTGTCTGGGAGAGAGTGTTTTCAAAGTAAAGAAACACCCTTTCCCTCCCCCTCTCTCCATCTCCCTCAGCCTCTTATGGAAACAGCTTTTTTCCTGTTTCCTGGAGAGAATTCTCCAGATCTGATGTTGACCTTCACTTCTCCAAGCTGATAGGACTTCACTCTTTCTCAGCTGATAAAACCAGATAATAAGGACCATGTTGCCAAGAAAATTGATTCTCCAGAGGCCAGACAGACTAGGCTTTATATATGCATGGTGCAAAACTTGAAAATAGAAGGCAAGGGATAGACTGGCTTTTTCATTAGCACCGAAGTATAACGTGGTAGGTGTGAGTCTAGGATTTAAGATCAGAGAGACCGTAGTTCGAAACTTGACTTTGCCACTTACTGGCTGCCGTATTTTGGGCAAGTCACATTACCTCTCTGAGCCTCAGTAAAATGTGGTGTCCTCAGTTGTCAACACAGTGCCTGTCACCGATGGGGGCTCAGGAAATCCTGGTTGAAGAACTGAATTTAAGGAATGAATGCCAAGATCTGGATCTCAGGAGACAGATCTGGGCTGGAAGTCATGACTTGGGAATTAGTGGCTTATAGAGTCATTAAAATGGGCAGGAACTAGCTTGGTCATACAAGGCAAAGGCAACAAACTGTGACTCCCCACGCTGTATCTAGCCTGTCTTTATAAATAAAGTTTTATTGACATGCACTTATGCCCCCTTATTTACATAGGGCCTGTGGCTCTTTCGGTGCTACAATGGCAGGACTGAGTAGTTGTGGCAGAGGCCATCGGGTCCTCAGACTTAAAATATTTGCTATAAAAAAAATGTGCTGACTTTTGATTGGGCTTAAGAGTCTGAAAGAAGAACTTGCAAAAGAGAAGGAGGAGGGGAAGAGTGGCCAGAAAGACAAACTTCATTTCTGCATTCTCAGCTTGAACCTCCTCACTGGCGCCAAGAGAGGGTGAGGGCAGCATCTCACCTGTGTGCTCTGGCAGGACTGAGCTCCCGGCTGGCCTTGCCTCTCTCCCAGCTGTTGGTGCCCAAGGTCTCGGTGGCCACACGCTGGCTCAGCTTTTCCGCGGGTCCATCCTGAGATGGAACCACAGGGCTGCTCTGGGGTTCTGTCCTACAGGGGAGCAAACAAAGAGGCTGACATTGTTAGGATATGATGGAGTCTTCACATTCATTGGACATTCTCCGACGTCCTAATATTTATTGCCCACATTTCCTTGCAGTTAGGTTGGGGCCGCGAGAGATTATCTTTGGCCACTGGTCTCTGGGTGAAAGTAACATGTGTCATTTCCAGTTTGAGCCACTGTGCCTTCCCCAGCTCTCTCTCCCTCTGTTGCAGTGAACTTGGAGGCCACGTGCCCTGAGAGGCGGAGCTACTTGACGGAGGACAGGTGCCTGAACCACATCAGACTTGGCATGATAGACATAAGCCTCAGTCAGGTTAGGCCACTGAGATTCAGGGGTTTATTTGTTACTGTGGCATTGCCTATCGTGTCCTGACGAGCCCATGGGGAGAGGCTGGAAATCAGTGTCCCACGTCCTTGCTCAAAACATTGAGTGGAGGCCAAAGCATGAGACAATTCATTCCAATTCCCCTTTGCCATTTCTGTGCCCTTTCCCTGCTTATTTCTGGATGGAAGAGATATACATACTTGGATTCAAACACTGTCTTCACCATTTAGTAGACAGAAGACTCCATCTCTCTGTTTTGCAGTTTCCTCAATAATCAGATAGGGAATAACATCAGTCCTTGTACTGCTGGATGGTTGTGAAAATGAGATAACGTAAAGCAAAACAAAAGGTGTCTGTTCCATTTCCCTTTGCTTCCCTGTGACCCGAACCTCCACTTTGGTGTCTTTAGTAGATATGAGGCCACCTACTTGGGGTGCAATTCCCATGAAGGCCTGAAGTTCACTCCTCTGCCTCTGAGAAGAACCCCAGGCAATTCTAGGAAAATTACATGAGTCCTACCTCCTTCTTTGAGACCCAGAAAGGGGAAGGAAGTTGCCTAGGTACTCAGTCTTTGAGTACACTGCCACTCATATCTCCCGGCCCCCAACCTCAGGAGTTTGGGAGGAACAGGTGAATTTGGCATCATCCAGCAAGCACCCCTACCTCCTCACCCTGTCTGCAGGGTCCAGGTCAAGCACTGATCAAAGGGATTAGCATTTCTTCTGCACCAGGCACCTGCAGCCAGTGCATCGAGACTGGTTTTATGACTCAGGATGAATGCATCTGATAAGCCCCTTGCTCCTTAGGGCTGCCCAGAGAGCAGGCCTAACCCAGTCAATATTGAAGGAAGGGCAGCAAAACACATCCATCTCTGTCAGCCGCTTATCAGTGCATCTTTAGAAGCAGAGCTGAGAGGCCCGGCAAGCCCAGGAGGGATGCAGACTCTTGTCAGGGCCGTCCGGCCCTTCTCACTGCCAATGCCAGGCTTCCAGAACCCCAATGTTCCCTACACCGCTCTGCTCTGCTTCTCCTACTCTGAGGGCTCCATTCCCATGCCTCCGGTCTCTTCCTATGGAATGCTGTCCTGGTTCTGCTCAAACCACTCAGAGCTTGCAATCCCTGCCCCATCCCCAGCAATGCTTGCCTCCTTGTGTACCTGACCGGGCCCAGGCTAACCCGCGTGCAGGCCAGTTCTAAGCGTGGGACTGCAGTGAACAGGAGAGAGGTGTCCTCTGTGATAAAGGAGTTTACATTCTAGACGGGGACGCAGGTTTAAGCGCATACACGAGTAATAATGTGGCTTACTGGATGGTAATAAATCACGGAGAGAATAAAACAGTGTAATGGGAGGGGGTGACTGTTCTTTTGTGCAGAGTATTCGGGAAGAAGGCCACTCTGAAAGTAACCAGGGGATGGGGGCTTGAAGGAACAGGGACTCACCTTGCTGTTGGTGGTGGTTTTAAAATGTGTTCACGGATTCTTTGACAGCCCCACCATCAGAAGATGGAGGCTCATTTCCCTCCCCTTGAATCCTGGCAGGCCTTAGCGATTCACTTCTAACGACTAGAAGGCAGTACAAGCGACAACGTGTGACTTCCGAGACTAGGTCACAAAGGCGGCTTCTCCCTGGCTCCCTTTGGACTGATCACTCCAAGGGCAGCTGTCACCATGGGTGGGAACGCTCAGGCAATGCTAGGGAGAAGCTGCATGAAGAACAGCCAAGGCTTCCTGCCACCTGTCAGCACCAACCAGCCACATGCGCATGCCACCTGGGAAGAGGACCCTCCAGTCCCAGTCGTGATGCACCAGATAACACTACAGCCTGGGCTGACATCTGACCACAGTCTCATGCGAGATGGTCAGCCAGAGTGGCCCAGCCAAGTTCCTGATGGAGGGACATCAGAACTGTCTGTTGTTTTAAGCCACAGGTTTGGGGGGAGGGGGTAATCCGTTGCCTGGTGATATACAAATTCTACACAAGTTATCCATGGGAAGCGGAAAGGGTGCTCTAGGTAGAAGGAATGTCAGATTCAAAGATGCTTGGCATAAATTCACAATGCAGAGCAAGCAGGGCTAGACCAGAGTTCACATCTTGTAGGTCATGGGACTTGTGGCTGAGATGGGAAGGATTTTGAACAAAGGACTGACATGGTCTGCCTCGCCTTGTAGAAGGATCAGCCCAGCCGCTGAAGACGCTAGACAGAAGAGAGGGAGGTTAATGCAACCATCCAGGTTCGGAGGGAGGTGATGAGAAGTGGTCAGATTCTGACATTTGAAAGTAGAACTCTGGCATCATTTGCTGCTGGTGAAATGTGGGATGGGAGAGAACAAGAGAAGAGGAGCTGGGGTCAAGGAGGACTCCAAGGTTTTGAGCCTGAGCGACAGGCAGGGTGAGTCCCACTGATGAGGTGGAGATGGTGATGTCGGGAGCAGACTTCTGGGGAGATCGAAGCCCATTCTAAAATGTAACAGGCCCTTTGCTACTATGACTGCAGCTCCTAATATGCGCTGTTGCCATTTCATTATCTTTCCTCACATTAGACTCTGAGTTCCCTGGGAGGAGGGCTGTGTCTCACTGCCCCAGAGCCCGCTGCAGGGTCAACATTTGTACAATGAATAAATGAAGGAGCACACACATTGGCTAAAGAGACCATGCATTTGTTTCAAAAAGTTAGAAAGGGCTTTTGAGATGCTTTGAGTTAATCCCTTCAAGTTACAGTTGGTGGAAATAAATGAACCAACGCCTCGGTCAACTCTGATGGCTCAGTCAACCCATTTTCTATTCTACCCCGTATTTCTCCTAGAAAAGTGACCAGCAAACTTATCAATGGATGTGTGTTGTCCGGCACAGCCTTGAGCCAGGCACACATAAGAGTGGGGTTTTGGACTCTGGGGGCATTATAGGAAGCCATTACACAAATCTGTATCAGAGGCAAGCCCTCACTAGGAAAAAAAAAAAACAAACCAAAACAACCAAACAACTGATGTGAGCAAATTGGCAGTGAATAAATGCATGATGAGTAAGAGCCAGCATTGTGTGGAAGGTCTCAGTGACTTCCGCTGGTGGAGGGAGAAGAGGTATGGGTTACCTGCAGTGCGGGGACAGATGGGGACTGCTACTGCCAGGCACCAGCTTGACAAGGATTAGGGTAAGGACAACCCTCATCCATCACTGCCAGCATTGGGGATTGGCGCATCCTGATGATGGTTTGGTGAGCAAAGGTATGGTGGAGCTGCTGCATTTATAACCTGAGATGGTAGATTGTTCTTC